>NC_047511.1:25267819-25426581 GCF_902827115.2 Pseudochaenichthys georgianus | reverse complement strand
ACACACACACACACACACACACACACACACACACACACACACACACACACACACACACACACACACACACACACACACACACACACACCACACACACACAACACACACACACACACAGCTGACCGCGGGGAATGGGGAGATTTATCATAACATCTGTCCTCAGTGCATGAATGTGTATTTTAGTGTTATCTGGATGAAGATCATGTGTTTTTGTTCATACTGATGAATGTAAGAACATGTCAAAAACAACAAACGAAAGAGCGAGACATTCATCTATGGAGGAGTCGATCACAGGAAGTGCTTAAGAGATGGAGTACTCGAGTCCTGGACTCGGACGCCGATTTTCGGGACTCGTGACTCGACTCGCACACTGATTGACGCGACTTGGACTCGTGAATTCTCGCGTACGATGACTCGGACTCGACTTGTACATTGACGCTCCCGACTTGGACTCGAGCAAGTTTTCTCTGGAGTCTGATGTCCTCTATCCTGGCATGTGCACCTTTGAGGCGAGTTCACGTACTGGGCCCCGCTATTCCAGTCTAGAGATGTCTAGAGCAGTGGTTCCCAACCTGGGGGGGCGCGCCCCCCTTGGTGGGGCGCCAAAGATTGCAGGAGGGGCGCCAGGCCTCAGATGATTTGAGGCCACATATGATATTTAGACTTTTTATTTTTTTACATTTTTTTTTTACATATAATTGTAAGGCAATACATGATTGTCACTAAAAGCCTTGTCTCTACATTACAATAAAATATAAAAAATTGTTAATAAAAATTCAAGTTAGAAGCTATTAAAGGCATAAAAGACAGAAATGTATAATTCTTTCTATAGAAATGTTTCTTCTGCCTGTAAAGTTTGCAAACCGGGCTTGTCTGGATAAGCGCATTTTTAAAACAGTCATTGTCCATGCCGGTTTTCAGTTTTTTATTTGTCACAGTTGCTCCGATCAGATCAGTCTCTTCCATTTTGGAGATATTTACGACTTTTGAATCCACATAAACACATCGGCAAAATCCGGCTTACTTTGAGCATGTGTTTTAAACAGTTTAATCCCTTTGTGAATTGTTTCCACTTCCGCGCCGTCCTTTAATTTCTTCATACAGCGGGAATCCAAATGAATTAATCCTGAGTCTAATAACCATCAAAGTCACTCCAATAGTGCTCCTTAATTACGCTTTCATCCTCCTTTAACAAAATACTTCACATTCATCCAGTTTGTGACAGTAGTTGTAGCATTTTTGAGACTTTTAAACTTAAATTACCGCTGTTGCGCCCCTCCCTGTGTGTGTGTGTGTGTGTGTGTGTGTGTGTGTGTGTGTGTGTGTGTGTGTGTGTGTGTGTGTGTGTGTGTGTGGTGTGTGTGTGGTGTGTGTGTGTGTGTGTGTGTGTGTGTGTGTGTGTGTGTGTGTGTGTCGCAACTTCCAATAGGAGTCATTTGGCTCTTGGGAAAAAAGGTTGGGAACCCCTGGTCTAGAGACACACCCTGCTGCATGCTTTCACACATTCTGCTTCCACATTGGAAAAGAGCAGCGCAAAATGCTCGTTATGTGGAAACAATATTGAAGAGAAGGCTCCGTAACACATTACTCTAAGGATCGAGTTCAGACATATAGGCTGTCTTGAACACTATCATCAGAGTATCTAACAATAAATAAAGATTCAGCCATAACACGAAAGCACATGGCTACTTAACATGCAGAATGACATCATTTTGCATGCCAAGTAGCCATGTGCTTTCTGATTTAACTGGTAAAAGTTCCTTCAAAATAAGAGTCCCGATCTATTATTATCAAAATAAAGTGCAAAACGAAAACTTTACCATAGGAAATTATTGGCATACAAATGTAACTCATTTTAAATATAGTTAGATATATTAAAAGGTCATTTACAATAATAATAATATTAGTAATAAGTGTTATATTTTTTTATAGCACCTATTACAAGAATTGTAGCCAAACTCGCTTCACAGCTGTTCAATAGATAGATTAGTATAACATGACAGGATGAAAGCAATGTAGAGGAGCAGCTACATTTCAACACATATATCCACGAAGATTAATACATGAAGACTTGTGACTCAGATTTGACTTGGACTCTTCTTAGGTGACTCAGACTTGGACTCGGACTAGAACACAGGTAATGATGACTCGGACTCGACTCGGACACTCCTTGGGTGACTCGGACTTGGACTCGGGCTGCTTCTCAGGTCGATTAAATGAAATCCTTGCTTCCCTCACTTGCGTCGTTTCCCTGCGTTTAGTCCCTCCCACCAGGGAAGCATGGAGGGACGTCCTTTCCTCCGGAGCGTCACGTGAAGCGACGTCTGTTTGTGATGACGCTGCACAGCTGTTCGTCTGGCAGCAGCCAGCTCTGTACCCTAAATGATACATTAATTGAAACAAAACACGGTATAAACTGAGGAGTGAGTCCCGTGAGGTTCATGTATTTTCTTCACTCCGCTGGGGTATTGCTCTCATGTCAAGAAGCATCAGATCAGTGCATGCACTGCCTCGTCCAATCAGTGAGCGATACACAGTAAGGGGGCGGGGTGAGTATCTGAGGATTTCATCGGAGGATGGACTGGTGGTTCCTCGGTTATCACTCCTCCATGATCGCTCCTCGCTCCTCCGGCAGAAATAAGAGCCATGGGACGGTACTCAAGATGGCGCAGGCAAATCAACTTCCGGTGAGACCGAGGACCGAGGAGCAAGGAAATGAAAATAGTAGAGCTGAGAAGCAGCCTCGGACTCGAACACAGGTAATGATGACTCGGACTCGACTCGGACACTCCTTGGGTGACTCGGACTTGGACTCGGACTCGAACACAGGTAATGATGACTCGGCTTGACTACAACACTGCTTAATACTGATAAAGAGACACATGCACATACTAACACACATTTCATCAAGGCTGAGAGATGAGTAGTACTGATTACGGGTGTGTGTGTGTGTGTGTGTGTGTGTGTGTGTGTGTGTGTGTGTGTGTGTGTGTGTGTGTGTGTGTGTGTGTGTGTGTGTGTGTGTGTGTGTGTGCGTGTTCCATAACAAAGATACGTATCAGCATAAATGTCTGCATCACTGCAAGCTCTCAACCAGTCACAAAACCACAAGTGTAAAGTATGCATACTATGTGCATTTGTGTGTGTGTTATGTATGTGTGCCTGTTTCCAAGTGTGTGTATTTGAGTGCATAACGAGGCTGCATGGATTAGAGCCATGGGGTAAATGGATCATGTTTGACCGACTCGCTGTACTAAAGCCATCCATCCACACATGGTAATATTGTACTCACTGTGGAGACATCTTGCCTCACACTGTGTGAGCATGGGTATGTTGGCTTGTGTGTGTTGGCTTGTGTGTGTGAATGTCAAAGTGGGAAGTCAGGGGTATGAATGTACACTGAAAATAAAGGCATATATGAAACCAATAATACCTTTCATATTAACACTTCTCAAAACATTTTGAAATTGTCTTTTGAATTAGTTCTTTGTGAGTGTTTGTTTGACCAATATGTTTTATAAAGCTTGATTTTCCACTTCTGGTAGTTGACAACATATTTTTGTAAGCTTTTAATGTTTACCCTGTAAGGTAATTACAACTACACAATTAACTAATTATATGTAAATATTTAGCCTAAAAACCTTTCTATAGTCCACCACTACCCCCAATAAATTGAAACTACTTAACACCCACTTTATCTTTACTTTACTTAGGTTGCAGCAACTAATTATTAGACTGCCTTACACCACATACTGTGCAAAGGCCAAGAAGGGAGGCAGACATTTGTTTTAATCTGAAATAAAACACAAAAGATTTTTAAAAAACGAATTGGACTGAAACAAATTAGTATAATCAGAAATGTTCTTAAATTGGATAACAAATAATTCATTTATATATTGGGCAATGGCCCAATATAATAAGTCTAACATTGAATCTATCACTAAGCTGATATTTCTGTCAAACCCGTTTCGGCAAACTTATTTGTTTATATTCTGTTTTTAAAATCTATCATATATTTTCCGTCTAGTTCTCATGCAGCTGGAAAGACTTAGCCTTAATATAGGCATCTTCAAATGTTTTTACTGTTATTGCGTTCTCTTTACAATATGTATCTCTGTGATTGAGTGAGTGTTTGTATTCATTTAGTGATTATTGGAGGCATTTTGTCAGACTGACAGACATCTCTTTCTGTCCCTGTTTTTACTGTTCTGGTGACGTCTATAATGACTGACAGATGTTAGAAAAGTCTAAGCTCCCCTCTGGACTCCCCCCCACCTTTACACACACAGACACACACACAATTGCTTTTCAAACCTCCCACACAGATACTACAACTCACCCCCCTCACACATGCACGCACATGTGCGTGAGGATAAGCAAGTACACACACAAACATGCAGTGGTATTCACTGGACCCCAGCCACAATCTGGACAGACACCGGGCCCACCACTAAACAACCTCAAAGAGGGAGAGGGCAGGATGGATTTATCAAAACACACACTATGCCTCAAACACACATAAATGCACAGCCTTTCAGTTTGATGAAATAAATCAATAAAACAACTGTCTGGAGAAATCTGGAGCCAAAGAGGACTGGAACAACAATGTTAGTGAGAGAGGGGCCCCCCACAACTTAACTCTCTAACACACACACAAAAACACACACGAAATATCGTATATACCTGTAGAGAGAAGGCTCTAAGCGCTGGGATGGGGATGAGGGCTGCCATGAAGAAAGCGGTGACGTTGCTGATGGAGGTGAGAGCCACGCTGGCCCCTGTCCTCTTCAGACACTCCCCTGTACGATCCTGACAGATAGGAGAGAGAGAGAGAGAGAGAGAGAGAGAGAGAGAGAGAGAGAGAGAGAGAGAGAGAGAGAGATGACAGGAAAGGCCATGATAGCCAAAGGCAAACGTGTAATACTTGAGATTATTTCAATTATCATAACACCGATATGACCGACAGTGATTGCAATGTTTCTTTAAGCCCTGAAGTGCTCTTAAATAATCCACCTGGGCACGTCTACTTCTGTTTGAAGACTTAAGGGAATAAATACATTATCATTGTAATCATGACTGATGATGATTGACTTTACTCTTTGCTTTTTTTTTATATATATTTACTAGTGATAAGCATGTACACCCCTTTAAGGTTTGGCAGCATCAGTGTTAAGACTTAAGGACGTGCACCACGACCACACAGGGAGTGCTTGTCGGTGTGTGTGTTTCTCTGTGTGTGTGTGTGTGTGTGTGTGTGTGTGTGTGTGTGTGTGTGTGTGTGTGTGTGTGTGTGTGTGTGTGTGTGTTAGACAGGACAGATCAGGTTCAGCTCTGTTTAGTTTTTTATCTTAACCACACAAAGGAAGTTGAGAGATGAAGGAGGCATAGTGACAAGGGCTAGAAGGGGAGAGTAACAGTCAGGGGGAAACAAAAACAAGCAAATACTTGCCTGTGTTTTCCCCTTTCTGGAGATAAAGTTATTCCGTTCCAAAAAAAACAAAACACACACAGGCACATACCCAGATGAGGTTGCAGATACCTACTCTATTTACCCTTTTGAAAAAGCAGGTTTCTGCCAGTGTTTAACTGTATATGCCTTGATCTACTTGTGAGAAACACTTTTGATTTATGATTTAATTTAGCCTTCTTTGGTCGCTTTTCATTAATCAAAAAAGGGAAATATTTAATATTGAGCATTTCTTAGATAAGCGGACTGAGTGTGTGGCACAGGTTGTTTGATCTTACATCACAGGCACAGACACGCTTTCACACATTCTTCTATTTTGGAGATAAGACAGCAGAGGGGGTAAGGAACAGTTTGGTTGTTCGCCTCACCTCGAATGGGATCCTCTTGTTCTGTCCGGTCTCACTGAAGGCATGAGCGAGGAGGAAAACATCGTCCACTCCAACACCGAGAGCCAGGAACGGTAGCACCTGTAGCACACACAGACAATTCATGAGCTCCAAAAGCCAAATAAAGGACTACATCCAGTGTGGAATGTTTTTAGTTTCTAGTCAACAAACTGTTACATGTAAGTATTACCCTACTAATGTTACTAATATAATCACGGGATGTCAAATAACACTGATAAACATTTGATCTCATTGTGTTAATCATGCCAAAAAACATCGGCACGTGCCAGTGGTATGTGTGTGAGTTACCTGTGTGGTGGCAGCATTGAAGGAAATGCCCAGGAGTGAGCAGAGGCCCAGGCCAGCTGCCACTGACAGTGTCACCAGCAAGACCCCCGCCAGCCCAACAGCCCCCTGAGACTTGGCACAGTCCCACCGTAGCATGGTAAGGCACGCATAGGCCAGCTGGGACATACACCAAACAAGAAATCAAAGATTAAGTCAACTTATTACAAGGTTAGGTTAATCATCAAACATCTACCCTTCTTTTATAACTTGTGTCTTCCTCAATCTAAGCATACATATTAGCTGCTCAAAGCTTTTTACAAAATTCATTATCCAAATAGAAAGTGTATTTGAAAATGTATTATGTCTTTTCTCTGGCTCTGTTCTCACCATAAGCAGATATCCACTGGCCACACGGATGACGCTGATGTCCGAGAAAGACTTGAGAATATCTTCAAGAGTGGTGGAGGTGAAAGACAAGACCTTCTGAGACGAATTTGCTGCAACACTCTGCAGCACCGCCTACAAAGAGAGAGGAAAACAGAGATAGAGATAGAATAATTACTGAAGAGAAGGTTTAAAATAAATAGTCATGCATTGATGGAGATATAAGCAATAATTAAACAAACTTCCAAGGCAATATAAGAAATTTGGTATAATATGAAACAACAAACTGGAGGTTGAATTACGCACAGTGCAGCGGCAGCTCTACAAATGCTCACAGTCAGGTTAAAAGAAAATCAGCCAAAGTTCGCCTTTTACTTTTTCTCTTTCTAGTTTTTTTAATTAAGACAATCAGTGCCGGTCTCTGCAGAACCATGTTTAATAAAATGTTCCCTCTCTTTCTGAAATGGCCCTTCTTAATATAACCTAAATGGGTATAGCTGACTAATTTAGAGAAAAAAAATGCACCTTAGCACTTTTCATACAATTAAACCAAAACCAGCAACAATAAATACAACTAAATCAATTGAAAAGGTAAGATATGAGATAAAAAAAGAAGTACAACTAAACACACTAACAAACCCAGACACAAATAGGAACGGATCAAAACGTTGCAAAACTTGAAAGCGCATTGTAAGCAATTCGCAGTATTTCGCAATAGCAGAAATAGAGCTGTGTATAGACAAACAATTAATAATACCTGCACTGTATAAGGACCTGTTTTTGGTATAGAATAAGTAAATATCACTCAAAACCACACAGCAGCCCTAAATATCAAGCTCTGCCTCTGTTGTAGGAAGCATTTGGAAGAATCTGCAGACAGTACCATGACCCATCCTCTCCCGCTCATTGTCTCAGGGCAGATAGATGGCTTCAACACTGAACTGCAATTACTGCTCAGTGGGGAGCTATGCTGGCTGACACACATTAGGAAACACGCACTAGATCACACACACTTTTGCACCCATGTGTGAATTTTCACATGTGTAAGTAAGGCACATACTGACATGCATGCACATACTATCCTAACAGACACGCCTAACCATAGAGTAATACACAGTGCAAACACATTAACACAAACTCATAGAAATAGTAAGACTATTTGGCATCTTTTATTTCTTCGATGACTATAAAAACACTGAGTTCTGATAAACAATCACACCTCTCTACTATCCATCAGTGGTCTCTGGGCCCCAAGATAAATGGTGCACACACACAGATACACACACACAAGGTCACACCATGTCGAACAGAGGTTGGGGCCCCCAAAACAAAGACCAGATGATGTCACACATGAGCCACCAATGGGGCCACAGCTGGGAAAGAGATTGTGTGTGCACTTTTGAGTGTGTTTGCATGTGTGTTTGTACATGAGTTAAAGAGTTAGAGAGCAAGAGTGCGGGAGAGAAGGAGAGAGAGAAAGAGAGAGAGAGATATCCAGCCCTCCCTTAATGTATTCCAGACATGCTCACCCTGCTCTATTGCTCCTCTCTACTGAGCAGTGAGAGGAAAGCTATAGGCCTATACCACACACCAACAGTGATTCTAGTATCTATCAGGGGCCCTGGCTTTGGATGGGACCTTTCCATGTTCACCTGTATCCGGTCTCAGATTTACAATGTGGTTGTAGAGGATTTAGGGTAGATTTATTTTCCCTTTTATGGATGTGTCTCTCTCTAGTTTCTGAGTGCTTTGGTCCCTTACCTCAGAGTATTTCCTCTGCCAGGCTTCCAATATAGCTGCAGCCTTTTCTTCATTCCAGTTGATGTGGGAAACCTCCTCATAGCCACGAAAGTGCTCAAACATCTGCTTGGGAGTCATCAGCTGGAACATGGTCTGTAGGGCTTGGGCACTGGAAAGGAGGGAAGGAGGGAGGGTGACAGAGGGAGAGGGAAGAAAAAGATGGAAGGGATAAAAAAGGAAGGTCAAAAATACGGAGGTAATAAGGTGCAAGCTTTGACTGACAACATAATGTTTACAAGGGAAGATCAGAAGGTGATAAACTGGCTTATAGATTGTGCTTTTCACATAACAATTTTCCAGAGCGCAAAGAAACATATTTTAATGTTTGCTTTAAACAACCACTTATCCATTTATACAACAAAAAATAAACCACTTGGCATTATATAATGCACCTAGTTTCTCGTGTCCATCTTTATTCATCTGATAAAACAATACTTTTTTTAATAACAATCACTATCCTCAACAGAACCGCCACAAAACCACTGTTCATTTCTTTTTGGACAGATTTTGAAACAAAAACATATACAAATAAAATAAAATGTAAACAGTGTAACAGAGGTGATCTCTGGGGCCATAGATCTCGGCCTTTGTTACGGATAATATAGCTTCATATTTGGCGAAGTATATTGATCTGTTCCACACTAAAACATGGCACAGGAAGAATGTGAATATACATGTCATTTATGCATCTATTTGTCACGATCTGTCTATGTTTTAGTTTGTCTGACTCTGTTTCTTGTTTTATTTTGAAAAGTGTTCCCCCTCCCGTCTTGTCTGTTACTGGTGATTGTGGTCACCTGGTGCCCTGTGTTGTCTCCTCCTCCCCCCTCACCTGTGTCTTGTTGGTTTGATTAGTCTGTGTGTATTTAAGTTCTGTTTGCTTGTTAGTGTGGGTGTGAGATCATTATGGCTGCTGACTGTGTTCAGGTGGACAGCAATATTGAGGCTGTGAATCATGTGTCAAGGATGAATAAATGCCCACACCGGGTTGTATTTGGACGTTCTGCCTCTGCCTCCTTGCTTGGTCGGGCCGCTCAATTGTCAGCTTCACAAACAGAATACCGTATTGGTAGAACACAGGGTTTTTTTTTGTCAAACAATATTTTATATATTCAACAATATTTATATATTTAACAAAAATACATTTAACAAAATAATGAAAATAATAATAGTGTCCAAAAGGAAGCAGGAGGAAGCAAATGCTGATTAATTCCCACCCCTCACTCAACTGCTGATATTATTAATAAATAATAAAAATGATTAGTTATATCTAATAACTATCCAAACCGAAAAGAAAAAAAAGTGTGTACTAACCTATCAATTGATGTGTAAAACTGAGCTTCTTCACAGAGAATAAGGCAAAAATACCACTTTTTTAAGGTATCCAGTGTAATGAGGAATGCACCATCATGGTGCATACATTAGGACAGTACTATATAAGATGTATAAGTAATTTAAAGAAACATTTGAAAACACTGAAAAAACAGAAGATGATTTCAAATTGTCAAATTTTAGAAGCCAAATGAGCTAGGATTAGCTCATGGTTCTCTTTATGAATGCGATCTCTGTATTATGTTGATAATCACAGTAATGGTGGCAGTTACTAAAAAAGATGTAGGAATTTAGTACCAGCAGTAACAGCTCAGTGGACTGAGCAACTAAACCACACACACACACACACACACACACACACACACACACACACACACACACACACACACACACACACACACACACACACACACACACACACACACACACACACACACACACACACACACACACACAACACACACACACACACACACACACACACACACACACACACACACACACACACACACACACACACACACACACTAATGACCCAATCTTGCCAAGAAAAAACACAACCACCAAACAAACAACGTACCCCACTGTACTCTGGGACCAGTATGCGTGTAAATGTGTGTGGGGGTTTGCCTTTGTGTGTAAATGCATGTGCAACCTTTGCAATTTCATATTATTAAGTGGATCATTTTTTTTGTAAAAGAAGCTTCTTATGATAACATGTGCATGCTTTTTATTCCTGTGTTTGTGGCATTGACTCAATGTTATGTGTTTTGTGATGAAGGGCATACAGCGTATTTCACACATACAAATGTGTACATTAAGTATCTTTAAACGTATTCCTGGAGCTGGTGCTGGAGAGAAGTACATGTACCCAAAATCGCTGTATATTTGGACAAACTTGCCAGGCAATAGATCACACTGTGTGTGTGTGTGTGTGTGTGTGTGTGTGTGTGTGTGTGTGTGTGTGTGTGTGTGTGTGTGTGTGTGTGTGTGTGTGTGTGTGTGTGTGTGTGTGTGTGTGTGTGTGTGTGTACATGAGTGTGTACATGAGTCTATATGAGAGGGTAGAGTCCAAGCAGAGCGCAGAGCTTAGCAGGAACAGCTGGAGCTCTAAGATTTCACTGGAATCTGCTAATGACTGCAAGATTTACAGCACACCGTGCACACGCTTGCATGCATGTGCCGTTTCCGAGAGCATAAAAGAACAAAAAACACACACTCTTTCCAGAATAAGCCCTGCAGGGATCACAGCAGTGTTTATGAGGGTGTGTATGTGTAAGTTTGGGTATGTTACCTGAGCAGGGGTCCGCTGCCGTTCTTGGTGGTCCCTCCTACGATCAGCTCCTCCTGCCAGTGCATGTACTTCCTGGATAGACCATGGCAGCCTCCACTCAGAGCCCTCGCCACATCGAATGGCTGGTGCAATAAAAGCAACAGATGAGAAAAATACCTGTCAGCAGATTGTCTCAAACCCAAGACTTTATGTTTTACCAAATATATAAATGTTGCATGTGTACACATATGTTCAGAGCCTAAAGCTTGATCTAATATGTGCGCCTACCTTGGTGGAGTTCTTATTGGGCGCAGTGAGGGGGCAGTCGGGGTCAGCAGGGTTTAAACAGGGCCTATCCATGTAGCCGTGTCCAACATCTGCCTTTTCCAACATCTCCTCAAAACCATCCACTGGGAAATTAGCCTTTCGCAAATCCTCAAGGAACTCCTTTGGGTCAAAGTTGGTCCACTGAAGAGGGTCTTTACCTCTGCAAAAGGTAAAAGTAAACAAGAATACTGTTTTATCGTAACTACAACCATGTTTTAAGATGCTGTGTTTCTGTACCTTATTGAGCACTAGTAGTTCTTGTTAGTTAGATAGTTAGTTATTATCATATTGGAGACGATTAATACAACTGTAAAAATTAAGCTGGAATTATCCTTTAAGGGCGAACACATTAGATACATCTACAAAATTAATGTTTATCTACAATAGTTTTTTTCACTTTCTGTGAAAAAAAGGCAAATTCCTTGACCAATTAGATCCGAAAAAATATTCGTTCTTGTTTTGTTGCTATCATGTGTTGGATGTGTATTTTAGAACATCAGTGTTAGAGGCTGGTGTCAGGTGTTATCGCCTCTAGATTTACCTCAGACAAAAAAGAAATTAATATATTTCTTGCTAGGTGACAGAAAACAATATAAGAGACAAATTCCCATGATGCAATGGCACAGTACTGAATTCTTGCTCCAAACCAGTCCTTGTCTCTCTAAGCCTAACACATTCCAATCTCCCTTTCTCTGAATCTCTCTCTCTCTGTGTCATTCAGACCACATTGTACGTGCTTAACCAGGCTTGGGTTATTATTCCCAGCCTCCCAACCAGAACATAGTAAAAACCTTATTTACCATTTGACACACACACACACACACACACACACACACACACGGCTCTGCTGAGTATTACTGTAGCAGCAGGCCATTAGCAACAGCAGGGGCAGACAACGGTGTGAGGCCCAGGGCTGGAGAGAAACTACCGCCAGCGATACGCATGCCAGCCAACACTACAATAGAGCCTTCAGAGGGGACGACACACACACACACACACACACACACACACACACACACACACACACACACACACACACACACACACACACACACACACACACACACACACACACACACACACACACACACACACACACACACACACACACACACACACACACACACACACACACACACACACACACACACACACACACACACACACACACACACACACACACACACACACTCTTGGTCCTCTTTGGTGGATGGATTGATCCTGTTTGGGCAGCTTCTACTAAAGAGCTAAAAACAAGATCTAGAGATCCAGATCTACTCCTTTCCTGAACATGTCTGTATAATATAACCTTATACAATAATTCCATATCCATCACTGTCCCCAGACATCATTTAAATCAGTTTGCCTTACAGTAACAAGAGCTTATGTGTGCCAAATTAGGATTCTTAGAATCGATTATTTGGCCACATTAACAGAAATGTGACCTTGAAAGAAATCAGTCTGTTTTGATTGTGCTGACACATCATAAAATACAGATTTTGTTTGGTAAAAAGGACATGTTGGTACTTACGGTAGATAGACCATTCCAGACTGGAGCTTGGCTCCCTCCCAGAAACAATCCAAAGGTGTGATGATGAGGCAGGGGTGTAGCTTTTCTATGATCTAATTGGACACACACATGGCCCACACAGCAGGTTTCACACACATTAACAACAGGAAGTGTATACAGGAAAGACCAAACGATGGTCATGTTTCAATATATTGCAGACAGTAATACTAAGTGAATCATTTAAATCTTACCTGGTCCAAATGACTTTCTGTGACTAGTTCTCCTGATTTGTAGCACAAGTTTTCTAATTTCCATTGTCTGAAAAGGAGAACAGAAGAACATCATGAGCCCCTTAGGCTAGACTGAGCAAAGAAGAAAAATAAAACTTATTTCATCATTATGAGGAATTGCTTGAAAAAAATAGCTGAATCCAGGTACAGGTATGCTGTGTATGTCCAATATATTCTGTACAAGGACAAATATGGGCTGGAAAAGTGTCCAATTATTTGAAAGCAGTCCAATGCAATACAACAATGCCGGAAACTACAAACTGAAAGCTTCATGTATTTATTGTGGGAAATTAATACTTTATTTTATTTAATTAAATCGCCCTTTGAGAAATACTTGTGTTCTAATAAAGTCAATTTCGATTGTCCATAAGTGGAATATGTGATGCTTTTATGATGAAGACATACAGACATCAGGCAAAGCTGGAACACAGGTAGACATGATTGAGAAGTGAGTTACCTGTTATAAAGGTAAACATGAACTCTGCTGGCTCGGAGAGCTGACTCCAGGTGCTGTAGGAGCGCGTCCACCGTTAAAACATTTGCTCCGTCCTCCCGCGGCGTCTGGATCATCAGCTGAGGGTTAAACATGGCCTCCTCGCCTATATTCTGTCGCGTGTATGTCAGTTCCCGGTTCACACGCCCACCAACTGGAAAAAGGAGAGTGAATGTGTT
This sequence comes from Pseudochaenichthys georgianus, assembly GCF_902827115.2. Classification (NCBI taxonomy): domain Eukaryota; kingdom Metazoa; phylum Chordata; class Actinopteri; order Perciformes; family Channichthyidae; genus Pseudochaenichthys; species Pseudochaenichthys georgianus. The sequence goes on along the minus strand of NC_047511.1, from coordinate 25,412,852 downwards.
TACATATGCATATTCAAACCCTTGCACAGTCTGCAGGTGGTTTGTATTTGATTAGTATACAATAGAATACAATGTTTATTACATTTAAGGCTCAACATTTACAGCTATTTATGGAATGTTACCCAAAACAAAATATATAGATCTTGTAAAAAGAGAAATACAATTATTTTAATGGTGGCCTCAAGTCCCCATTCGTCTAAAGCTTAGAATACCACTGTTTGCAGTTAACTAATTTATCTTCCATATTTCCAATGTGGACCTTGATGTAAAGACTAGTCTAGTGTCTAGGCTTCATCATGACATCCAGATCATTAACAAAAAATAATCTAATTTTTCAACTTAAAACTCTTTGTTTTTAATGTATACTTTTCTTACAAAACTGAAAATAATGAGCCCTAATCAAATTGTTTTTGCAATAATAATAATTTGATAAAAAAATGTATGTAAACAACAGTGAGACATCCTGAACACAACGCACACACACACACACACACACACACACACACACACACACACACACACACACACACACACACACACACACACACACACACACACACACACACACACACACACACACACACACACACACACACAAAAAGCATCATGTGCTAAAACATCTGTGACTGCAGAAGAGATCTTGTGCAAATCAAACCCAAAGACATCTCAACCTTATCGCACTTGTATCTTAAACAAAATCACTTTGCTTACAGTGAGCTTGTATCACTACAAAGCTAAACATCCCAATTCCTTTGAATCCAGAAGAGCAATATCACTCCAACAAATCCACATTTCACAAAAACAGCTCAATGTTTCTACTCAAATTTTAAAACAAGTCAGTAGCGCCAGAGCATGTTGACTACATATGCGTGTGACAGTATGTATGTGTTTGATGGAGAGAGAGAGAAAGAGAGGGGCTCTTTTCCAGGCTTAGCTCCCAGTATCGTGGTGGGACTAAGCCCTGTGCGTGCGCTCTGAGCTCTAAGCTAGCCCAAGCTACAAAAGCAGCCTTTCAGGCCCTTTAGTTGCCCTGCTCCACCCCAGTACAGCCAAGGCACTTTAGCAAGGTCTCTCTTCCAAACAGACAAAAACTTAAGCAGGCAATTGCAGTCATGTAAGCATGGGAAGTACATTTTTCAGCCAAGAGTTAACTTTTTATTAAAATGAAATGTTTTTGTGCATGTTTGGGACTTGATGAAGCCTTATACTTGTTGTGTGTGTGCATCCTTCAGTTCAGTGTTTCAATGTCTGATTTACAGGCAGAGGATTTAAGCCCTTCCATCATCAGTGACTGAAGGCTCAGTGATTTATAGTTATCTTCTTTTACATGCTCTCACAAACACTTGCGCTCACACACTAGGCCTGCACGATTTTGGGAACAAATATTTCTGACAAATATTGCGATTCGAATTGCGATATTTGTTTTTAAGCGACCCAACGGAAGTTTATTGTAAAATGCGGCCATAACTCCGGCTAGGAAGGTCGTATCAACGTGCTCCCGTCTCTTACATGAAACTTCCGTTGGGTTGCTTTAAAGTCAAGCTTCAGTTTAAGATTCACCCTGTCATAGAAACATGTGATGGAGCATTACTAACCTGACCCAGATGGTTTGTTTCACCAAACCATCTAAAGCTCCATTGGAAGCCATTTGGAAAGGGCAGGCACTTTCAGAAGCACTTGGCAGGTGATTGGATCAATCTGTCTATCACCTTCTATCATGGGCTACTTCTGATTGATTAACAATGGCTGGTACATGTGGAGCACAGCACTTCTGATTGGTGTGGATGACTGACACACAAGAAAAAAAAAGTTAAAAAAAATTGTAAAAAAAAAAAAAAGTTAATACAATTCGCAGGCTTTGCGATTTGATAATCGCATCATTTCTAATCGCGATTTCGATTTTAAATCGATTAATCGTTCAGCCCTATCACACACTCAAAATGCCTAGTGAGACGGCCAACTGTGTGAAAACTCTGCAACATTTTATTATGGCTTAATCCAATTTAAGAATTCCGCTCAATTCGTGCAACAGCACGCATAGATTGAATATTTTCAACCCATTGTAATGGCATTAAAGTTGAACATAAGCATGCCTGTTCTGCTGAGCTGGACCACCCAGTCAGACCAATGGAACAGGGAGGGAGGAGGCCATGTCTTGGGGCATTAGGAAAACACACTTGATTTATTTTTTTCTGGACCCAAAACATCATTCCCATCTGATCCTGTCTGAAAGCATGTTTATAATACTCATCACTAATAGCAGGCCTAGACTAACCAGAGCGACATGCTTTCTGCTGCTAGGCCAGCTACACGGCTAGGTTACAGCAGCCCTCTCTTCAAAAGAGCCCGCATGGAACTGATTTAGACCTTACGCACACTGACAGTGCACTAACAAGTCGACTTGTCTGGTACACTCAACGCTCAAATGCAAAAGCTGGCCCGAGGCTTGGTTATGGTGTACCGCCAAAGGGGAAGCATGGGAACACGGGTATGGTGAAAGAGGTGCTTACTTTCTCAGTTTCTATATGTGAAAGGAGATAAGGGAAGCTCCGATTAAAATAAATGGGAGGGACGAGTTTAGAAAGTACTCGTTTTTTGTTATGAACACATTCCAAGTTGTGGACTGCCACCCAAAGACCTTAAGTTTACAGCAAGCAGCGAGGAACAGGTCAAGTCAAAGGAATGTACTCTCTCTACAGGAAACAGCACATCACGGCCTCTGGCTTAGAGAATTCCACACTTCACGAGGTTACAGCGTTTTGGGGTCAACACTCACACAGCCTCGGGGTGAAATTAACACCCCAGCTGGACCAAGAAAACGTGTGAGTGTGTGAGTGTGCACTGACATACTGGCGAGTGTGTGAGTGTGTGTGTGTACACACACAGCTGTGTTTCTTCAATGACACATATTCCCATATTCCTTCTCCTAAGAAAACTGGTTGACCTCGGCATGTGTTGACATCTTGAAGGTGTCCCGCTCCAGGCTCAGCGGCTGTGACCTAAAACAAAGTGTCACCGACTTTCAAATGCATCCCATGCTAGGTTCATGTCTCACTCACTTCTTTCTATTGCTTGTTCTTTCCCTTCTGCATCACTCACTTTACCGTTTATCCATTCTTTTACAACGATTGGCAAATAAATTAACAGCTGCTGGAATGGCAAGTCTCTTAAGTGGTTGAACAGAAAAGCAATCAGCCACCATTTAAAATAACTGTTACTAAGAGTGACTCTGCAAGTTAACCATACATTTAAAATCTTTACTGGTCCCAGTTTTTCAGTTGATGGTTGTCTTGGTCTTCTGTGATCATTTAATAAGTGTCCAAGATTTAGACAAAAAGCAATTTAATTATATCATCTCAAAAATCCAAAGTTAAAAACTGTTGTTATTCATATGCCCTAAACTTATGAATTTTGACTCCTCATGTCATCACAAGCCATCTCTTAATTTACCGACATGTTCAAATGTTTAATTTCCATCTGTGTGTGAGTTATATCTGCAGATGCATGATGTCTAGTGAATGTTCAAAAACACTAAACTAAGCCGTTATAAAAAAATATACCTCCACAGAATCAAAGTGAGAAGAGAACAGAAGAAGAAGCAGGCCCATGTGTGTCACTGTATTAGAGCGCTCAGTGCTGGTATTCAGTGTGTTGCATAACATTAACCCTTGGCCCCCCCATTATCAAAGTAGGGGAACGGGGGACGGTAGGGACGAAGGGAGAGAAAGCAGGTTTCTAAGGAACTGACATCACCCTCCTTCCTCCTTTCAGTCCTGAACCCCCCCTCATCTTTATACTCTCATTTTCGCTCTCTTTGCTCTATTCACAACTACTCTGTGATTGGCCAGATCATGATGGCAATCAGCCCAGCCCCTCTGTCAAAGCCAGCCCACCCCCTTTTCCCCTTGCCAACTTTCTCTCTTTTCTATGCAACACACAACAGCATAGACCCACCCCCTGCACATCTCCTACTCCTGACAACGGAAACATCCCTCACTTTAAGGGAAAACACACAACAAGGGCAAACAACTCCTACACCTCTTGAGTATGATGCTGGTATGAAAATACACTCTCACGCTGTGCTGCTCATACACTACGTACAAACATTTCCCTTTCCAATAACAGAATCAGGTAATAAGCAGATCCAGAATATGTTTGATCGACTGTGACTTTCACTACAACTAGCAAAGGTCTGATAAAATATCTGACCAAAAAGATGCTAAATGTCTCTTATCTTTGTGGGATATGTACCGTACTGTATGTACATATGGCTGCAGACATCTCTGTGTGTGTGTGTGTGTGTGTGTGTGTGTGCGCGCGCGCGCAGAGAAAGGATTAGCTGGATTAGGCCCCCTCTCAGTAGGGACCCCCTGTGGTGAGGAGGAAGCCCCCCGAAACCAGGTCATCTCTTTGCCACCAAGTTTACAGCGACCTCCCATACCCTGAGCCCCCTATACCGCTGAGGATATGCAGAGGTCTATACAGCTCTCTGCAGAACGTTGTTTTTAAACTAAAAACAACATGCTGTTAATAAATGCATGTTTTCGTGTGACCCTTCAGAAAAGGTAATTGTTGGGAACGATATGTCAACATCTCCATATACAAGATAAACTCAATCAAAGTGTTCTCATATGTAAAATCAGACACAGCTGCTTATGCTAACACTGAATTGTAAGTTACCTAAGAGGTTGAGCCATAAAAGACATATGTAGAAAAAGGCATTCCACAGATGCACTTGTGTTGTTTCAAATCTGGGTTTCATCACTCTTTTAAAACATCTTATTTGACCTTGATTGTTCCCTGCTATTGATCCATCTGTTCAGGTAGGGCTTCCTTCCTTATGCGCCCCCCCCTAAGGTCAACACCTCCTCTCTTCTCCTCCTTCCTGTTTGTCTCCTCCTCAGCTGCTAGTGCCAATCAACTGACAGTGTTGATCACACCTGTTGCCTTCCTCCAACGTTGGCCTTCTTCTACCTTTACCATCTGCTTCCCCTTAGGTTTTCCTGCTGCATTATATTAATGCTGAGACTGAATAGTATATAACACTTTTTAAAAGACACACATTTAGTTGGTTTACATAATTTTGTATAACTTGTCTTTTCCATCGAGCGACTTTCTCCTATTCTGAAATGTAATACATGCTGGATTGCATTAGTAGAAAAGCAGCAGAGAGATGTCACCATCTACATCCTCTATTCTTTGAGATGTCACTTGCACCCTCTCCATCTTTTGCAGCTGCATTATTAAGAGAACTAGCAGTAATAGTTGTGGTGGTCGTGGTAGTAGCACACACAGCTGTATACAAAGCAGTAATAGTAGTTCTGAATGTGGGTTCTGCATTGCAGGTGTGCACACAGCCACAAATATGTGATGAAAGGCCTCACTGAGAGACGAGACCCAATCTGACCCATGCTGAGCCCCCTTCACTCTCTCGCTCCCCCTCTTTTTCTCTCTTTCCCTCTCCTTTCAGCTTACAAAGAGGAGGGGGCTACGAAGAAGAAGAAGAAGAAGAAGAAGAAGAAGAAGAAGAAGAAGAAGAAGAAGAAGAAGAAGAAGAAGAAGAAGAAGAAGAAGAAGAAGAAGAAGAAGAAGAAGAAGAAGAAGAAGAAGAAGAAGAAGAAGAAGAAGAAGAAGAAGAAGAAGAAGAAGAAGAAGAAGAAGAAGAAGACATGCAAGGTAGAGAGTAGGTGACCACAAAAAAAAAGGAAAAAAAGTGAGAGGATGAGAGAAAAGAGAGAGGTAGTTAAGGAACAGAGTGGAAGTGCTCTGATGTACAGCTGAATCTGAGAGTCTCCTCATGCAGCTACACACACCCTAGCACCTCAACCCCTGACACAAATGTGACACCCCAGCTGCCAACCCCTGCCACCCCCACCCAACCCTCTCTCCGAACCCCCACCCATACCACCCCCAAACTCCAGCATTACCATATGTATGGGTCCCCTCGCTCCTGATTATGCTAATCACCTGTCCGGCCCCTGCAGACCCTAAAATGGGTGTATTTAGCAGTCGGCTGGCTCCCATTGCAGCTTCCCCTGGGCCCGAGGTGTACATTCACACACTCCTCAATGGGCAGATTCTTCCACGTTGCTGCCCTCATTCAGGTCCCACTCTCTCCTCCCAACCCCCCACCCTGAAAAAAGTCCTATTCAATGCCAATGGATTCACAGTGCAGTGGAAAGAGTAGGGCAAGAAAATGCTGACATGTGTTTGTAGCATGTGCGTGCATGGGTGAAGATGTTGTAGTTCAATTAACAAAACTCAACAAATGTGCAATTGATACTGCCATTGTAAAAGTCATGTAAATATGTTGAAACTCTACACAGATATGGTAGATGTTTTAAAACATAACAAGAAAAAAAACTCCATCCATCTCCAGTTCTGTCGGGGAAAAATCTCATCCTGTATCTCCTGTCAGTGCCTGTCCAATGCAAGCCAGGTGAGCGATCTCTCCCTGCTGCATTTACTGCCATCTGATTGGCCCGCAGCCCAGCCATAACAGACCGTGACATGAGCCTGAACAGCCAATCTCATCCAGCCATCTTTCTGTCATTTCCTGGAAAGATGGCCAATGATTCCGGGTATCCCGAAATCAAACATTCCAAAGTGTGTAATACAAGACACAGAAACAAAGATAGTGTGAATGGAAGAAGACAAAAGTAAATGGAATATCCTTACCAGTTTTCCATTCTTGCATTCATGTTTTATGGTTACCTTTGCACTTTATCTTTTGTTTAATATCATTTTAAAATGGATACTACTGTTGCCAATTTGTAACATTGGTCTCTGCCAAAGTCAATACTTACAACTGAACTGCTCAATGTAGTGTCAACTTTGCGTTAACTCAGTGTTGTGTACAGTAGGTTGAAGAAAGTGGTTTGGTTAAAACATCTTCCCACTGGGACCAAAATCCATGCCAAGGACATGCATAGGAGTAAACTAAAACAGTTAAGTGGTTTGGAAAACCAGCTGCAAGATGCTTGAACACTCCAGTAAGAAGATGGGAATTAGAAAGTTGAGTTATTATTCACTGCGATTCACCAATTAAGACCATCACTTTCACATTAAAACTTTGATTACAAGTTAATATAGAAATAGTCATAAGAGCAGCTTTAAATAAAAACAATTTTGCAACAAGCCAAAGAATATGTAATACAGAAAGGTATTGTCACACAACTGCTGTTCTGTACTGTGAGCAGACCTGGGCAAAATCTCACACGTAAATGTTTAAACAGAAGAAAGGACACAATGACAGAATAAAAAGTTATTCCCGTCAGGCCTTGTTGCACTAAATAACACAACAGTCGGGTCACAAGTTCCCAACGTCCTCAGGCTTCAGTCAGACTTGCAGGGCGGTCTCGGTACAGGAGACTATTTCACTCTGACGCATACTGACTCAATCTGGAGCTGCAAACCTCTCAATCATCTAAGAGAGGAAATGTTTTATATCACTGTATCTTTAGGCCTTGCGTGTGCATGTGTGGTACTTGTGTTATTGCAGTTGCTGACAGATTCTATGACGTTGTGCTATAGGAATTGCAATGAACTATACTGCTATGTACGTAACCCAAGTGTGCCAGGGGGGCTAAACAATTCCAACCCCACACGCGGTTTAGAGATGTTTATAGTATGTTTGCATGAAAAATTCTCTGCGCTGGAGTCTGAAAAGCATCAATCCACACTCCTGGTATACGGTAGGCACTGCAGCAAAAACACAAACACACTACCGCTACTATACTCCTGCTTCTTTCCTTGCTCGGTCTCCCCCCAACACACACACTCTGCTTCTGCTGTTTTGTACTTTCTCCACCCCTCTGGCAGTCAACGCTGTGAGGGAGGGAAGAGGGAGGGAGGGGGAGGGGAGGGAAGGGAAGGAGGGAGGCCAGACCACCCTGCTCTCATGGCAGGGCTGAGTGTTTACATTGCCGTGGCTCACTCTGTAATACATCTGGCATTCTGAGGCCACTTTCTCCAGCCAGGGACGGGGGAGTGGTGGTGGTGGAGGGGGAGGAGGCTTGGGTAAAGAGAGAGACCTTTCTGGCAGAGAGAAAAAGAGAGGGATAGAAAACAGAGAGAAAGAAAGAAATAGAGAAGGAGGTAGAGAAGGAGGTAGAGGGGGAGGGTAATTCTCTCCACAGTCTCCTGTGATCGGTCATTCGCAGGGCTCTGGTTTTTGAATAAGAGCGCCTGAAAGAATGCAAAATGTAAACAGAGAGCTTGGAGGCATCTCAGGATGTCGTTTGTGAATGGGAGTGCATTCGCCTGGAGTGCACACACACACAAACACAATAACACACACCCAACATGGTTAGCAAGCACATTTAAAGTTATTACAAATTTACTTGGGGTAATATACACACAACTGTTTTCAAATGAGGGAGAGCTAGCTTGAGAAAACACTGCTGTAAGTCTGTGTACAGTACCAGAGGCGCAATGTTTCCCCACACTAAATCCTTCACCAGCAAGCCTGCACTTTTCATCAACTCGTAAAGTTTAACACAACACGCTGGAATGTTATTCCTTCTATAGAGGCTTAATCCTGTTTGCAGTGAACTGATAAACACAAACTTAATTGAGTCCAGTTTTAAAAAATGTTAGAAAGGGGTGCATGTTTGCATGCTCACATTTGTGTGTGACTGAGAGGATGGAAAGAGAAAGATAAATGACTGTGGCGTATTCTGTGCAAACTAGGAAAGAATATTGGGTGTGGGCACGTTTGTGTGTTTGATTGCTTGCGGCTGCTGAATGAAAGCAGTTGGAGATGGAGTGTGAGGGAGAGAGTAAAAGAAAACTAGAGAAAAAGGGAGGAAAACAGATGAATAAAGAGGAAAAATAGCAAAGAGAGGCCTGATCAAAATAGCCTGCAATGCCAGCCCTGGTCAACCACCTACTCATTCACAGAACCCAAACTCCAAAGCCTCTCTGCATATGTGAATGTGTGTGCATGTGCGTGTGCATCCAAGCATGTATCAATGCTCCCATACACATCAAAAGCTGGATAATTCAATCATGCAAACCACAATCCTCTCAGTGGAGACGCCACATTTAGGGCCCTCCTCCTCCTATTCCTTCTCCTCATCTTCGTCCACAAGAAAGGATGTCATGGCTTCTTCCGCATGCATTTAACATTATACCGCTCCCTTCTCCGCTGCCATTACAAGCAAAACAACAAAACAACCACCAACTCTGGGTACTCAACTCTTAATCGCACTAGATATAAAACAGACATGCAATGTGGGGAGGGAGCTACTTTAGAGAGAAAAAACACATTTGGTCCATGTTTGGTTACAGTAATTCAGAGATTAAAGCAACATCTATCTCTGATTCACTGCCCTCTGCTGGAGGACAGATGTCAAAAGGTTAAGAATGAGTTAGTTAATTAAAATACTGATACAAGACAGAACAATGTCTCCGCATGTGACTCATGCGATGCACTCCTACAGGCATGCAGAAATGAGTAGAGATGCACACACATACAGGACACAAACAATGCCTGGTGACAGCTGTGACTTGCTGCATTTTCTCTCCCATCCTCCACCCCTTGCCTCCCCTCTGCTGTGAGTCTTCACTCTGCACCCAGGCCACAGGGCGAGTATCAGGTGAGGTTTTAAATAGCGGGGCCTCTACGAGATGACCTCAGGGTCCCAGAGGTCTACCCTGTGGCCCCTAGCCTCTACACGCATGTCCCCCAAGAAAGCGCTCCGGGACCAGGGGCCTCCCCTCAGTCTGTAGCCTTGAGACTGCAATCCATAGCCCTATGCCCCCGTTCAGGTCATAAATCTAAGGACGATATACTATTATATTCAATTAAAAGCACTCACACATATCTTTGTGTTCTTGATGAAAACAAAAGATATCCTCTGAATGCCATAGGCCTCGTATTCTCCTTTGTTACTTACTGGTAACGCTAACCTCAATTCAGCCCAGATTACAGTGCAGCTATATCTCATCTGCTCAACCCACAGTTTCAACGTCAACCCTTGGCCGGAGCTTGAGCCACAAAAGACCCATTTCCAAATGTTCTCCTGCCCTCTCTCACCCATCAACACAGCCCCTTAACCACAGCCACATATCCAGCTCCTCTCTCAGCACCCAAACACAGCGAAAGAGCGAGGGGCCATTCTACAGGAAGGCCAATGTTTACGCGATACTGTTTTAATTAGAGGCAGGCTGCGCTGCTATTTTCTTTACAATTTGGCCTATGTTTGCCTTAACCTAGAATGCCAAGGGATGGCTCCATTTTCGATTTGAGGAGGAACTCTAAAGGGGTCTTTTTCCTCTCTTCTATGCCTCTGCTTCTCGACTGTATAGTTATATAGTACATGCTAATCAACGAAAGTTCATCTAGAATTCTCTGCAATTTGAAACTGAGGATGTATCTGAAATCAATGACAGGCCATTAGGCATGTCTTCTGACATTGGGGAAAGCACACAGAGGGTGTGAAGTAGGGCTGCACGATTTTGGGAAAAACAATCGAATTGCGATTTTTCTGACAAATATTGCGATTCGATTTGCGATATTTGTTTTTAAGCGACCCAACGGAAGTTTATTGTAAAATGCGGCCATATCTCCGGCTCGGAAGGTCGCATCAACATGCTCCCGTCTCTAGCACTCCCGCAGCCCGAGCTACGAGTGAAAGAACTAAACTTACATGAAACTTCCGTTGGGTTGCTTTAAAGTCAAGCTTCAGTTTAAGATTCACCCTGTAATAGATGTAAAACATGTGATGGAGCATTACTAACCTGACTCAGATGGTTTGTTTCACCAAACCATCTAGGAAAGCTCCATTTGAAGCCATTTGGCACTTTCAAAAATACTTGGCAGGTGATTGGATCAATCTGTCTATCACCTTCTATCATGGGCCACTTCTGATTGGTTAACAATGGCTGGTACATGTGGAGCACAGCACTTCTGATTGGTGTGGATGACTGACACACAAGAAGAACAAACTTTTTTTTTTTTTTTTTAAAGTTTTAAAAAATAAATATCATTCCCTTAATGTAGATCCTCATTGGTTTGACACAATCGCCCCTTTGTGCAGGCATGCGGCTCACTCCCAATTGCTCTCTGTCGCTTTGTCTAATAAACAGAACTTCCTGTGTCAGAGTGTTTATAAACGGTGCTGAGTGAGCACTGTTTGAGAAAAGACAATCTCTTCGAAAGCTGCGGCACGTGACAGCATGTAGAATAAACACACTAGCGGGCTAATGGTGGTCTGCTGTAGACCTCGACACTAGCAGAAAGCAGGTGACGACAGACACCACATGAGATCACAAACGTGAAAATGCAGCACCAGTCAATTGTAAAGCAATTGAGAGATTTAATATGAGCCGAGTGTATTGTGTGAGTATACGTGCGTCCACAGGCCACACAGCTTCCAGGCGGGGTCGTCCATGGGTCGCCTGCGGAGGGCAGTTCCAAATGTAACATAAACAGCCGCTCTTTCCTCTCCTCCTCTCTCCTCTCAGACGATGGGCCAGTCCCCCAGCACAGCCCAGCACAGCGTTCCACGGCCCAGGCAGAACTAATCTATCCCTCAGCTGTGCAGTCTAATCTAAACAAACAGATCTCTCCCTATCAGCATCTGGAACCCCTCACGTACCGGGACCTAGGAAACCACCGCAGCCCAGTCTCTTTGTCAGTGCATGTGTGTAACACTATGAACCACTGTGAGACGTGTTGTAGATGTCTACTAGAGGTCACCAGTAGTATTTTTACAATATCAAAATGTTATGGTGTCACTCTAGTTATAGGTTACGGCAGAAAATCTAGCTTTCAAACTACTTAATCATCAATTATGTGCCGGTGAATTTGATGATATGCCAATAGGGAACAGTGCCATTTACAGTGCCATTTATTTGAAACTTAATATTCGTGAAGTATGAGACATTTCATTCCCTTTAGACTTTAAATGTGGTTGTAAAAATGTTTTAGTTTGCTGCTTCATGAAGCACAGCAGCTGCAGTCAGCTTAAATCCATGATAGTTACAATGTATTTCTTGGACAAAAGTTTTCCAAACTGTATTAAGATAATCCAAATGTATAAAAACATCAATAAAGATTCAAACAATAACTTCGGCATATTGTAGGTGTAGGTGGAACACTAGTTCCAGAAGAGCTCCCAAGAGGGGAATAGTGTGACATGAAAGAGTAAATAAAGAGAAATATAAATCACAAGTTGACATATCCCAAAAGGGATATCTTTACATTGCTTTTGAGTAATGCCATTTCCAACAATTGTTCATGCAGTATAATTAAATTAAGTTCTATCAAAAATAGTCAGCAATAACTTTTCTGTCAAACAATTTATCGACTTTATCAATTTAATTTCGGCACTCAATAAAGGTTGGTAGCAACTTTCTATGCTCTGTTATAATGTGGACTTTTTATATGGTGCCCCTCACTGGAGTTCACATAACCGTGGTATGACATGTGAAAAAGGGTGTGAATAGAGTGTGTTCCTCTGGCTACAATCAGGAGTCCTGTACTGAGGAGGCACCCCTCTGCCTTAACTGCTGTTAACTGCGCCTGCGCCACAGATTAGAAGAACACGCTGCTGGTCAGATCCCTGCAGAAGCACGCAATGAGGGAACAGCCAACCCGGGGAGGAGGTGAGGGGTTTGATCTGTGTAGGAATCAGTCTGCTTTAATTTTTTATCTCCAGAGCTATACATGTTTATATCAGGGTGGGTAGTTAAAATGGGTTGAAACCAGAGGCAACCACACAAACTAAAAACAACTATGCGTGAAAACTATTTTGTTTCTTCTTTCATGACCAGAATACCTATTCAATTTCTCAGCAGCAAAATCTGCTTCTCCATTCATGAGTCTTACAGCCAACTCTAGCACTAAGTGCAGGAATGCGGATCAAAGGAAAGGAAAAAAGCACAGCCCCTTCCCCTTACCCCCCAAGCACCACCCATATGCACAGTCCCTTTTTCCTTAAAAATGTTCAGTCTACTTAAGTTGTTTCTGAAAAACAACAAGTGAGCTTCATATCCACTCCTCAAATATGAGTTCCTATCCTCACTCCGCTTTTTCCCTGCAGACACAAATCTTTTTGGAAAGTTGAGAGCTGTCCAAAACGGGACCACACACAGTCTCTGAGCATTCAACTGCTGGGGGCAGGCAGGCAGACACACACTCACACACACACTCACAAAATGGCGGCTTTGACAAAAATGTCCTCTACCCCTAAAGCTGCTTATGAACTTAATTACATCCTTACTTCTGAGTGCAGTCACAGTCACCTCTTGCACATCTTGTATGTGCATCTAAAATGGCTTGAGAAGCTGCAAGTATATTAGGGAAATTCTACTATTTTCAAGTATCACTTGGCCACTTGCCAGGGCCTAAAAAATAAACAATTCCCCTGGCTTGTTTAGAAGCACCCACTAACCCTAAACCATCACACGCTAGTCCAAACATTCAATATCAAATATTACAGCTTCAAAAGAATAGAACAAAATATGAATCCCAGCATCTTACATTCAAAACACACACACACTTTACAAACAGATACACACAAACAGACAACAAATCAGAGTTTCTTACCTTCAACCCAAAGTTTCTCCACGTCCGTCTCCAAATTAGCTGCCCTTAAGCCCACAGCAAAAGCTCCAAAAATCATGAGGCCCACAACCAAAAACTTTCCGCAGTTCTTTTGTATGTAACAGCCCAGCCTGAATAAAAGTCTCTGGAACTTCGCTCTCAGCCATAGAGGTGCTTTCCTCCCAGTCGCCTTCCCCTAGAATGAGACAAGAGAAGTAAAGTTATTATAAATTCAAACACAAAACATACACTTACCTGTACAGGTATATCTGAAGGGTTTAATAGAAAAGGTTTGATGTTTTACAGAATTGAACACCATGGGTGGTACCTGATGTGTTCAATCAAAGAGTCTTCAAATATTTAAACTATGGGCCACAATTTCACTCCAGAGACACTTCATTTGAGAAGTCTAGTTGTTATGATTCGCTTTGAGACTGCAAGTGTCTCTATCATGATGGCTATGGCGAAAATGGGAGTTGTGATCAAAACATTAAAACCCATTCACTGTCCCACTCATCTAACCTGTGATGATTGAAATATACACATCTGTTGAGGACCGCCTAGAAACCACTATGGACTCCCCAGAGTGAGAGCCACAGGTTCTGTCATATCAGTAACATGTATAAACGGTAACCTAAGCAGGAGACATGCAAAAGGAAGATATCTTCATCCCCTACAGGTCACCCACACACGCACAGCCTGGTCCATTCGTGACATTTTGCTGCTACACGGATGAGTTATGAGAATGCTAATACACACACACACAGACATTAGGTGTCACTGGTTTGTGTTGCTGTGCTCAGAAATAGGTTTAGAGCTGGACCTCCAGAGTTGATGAAGGTAAAAGGGACAAAGTTGTCAGGACACAATGATGCAGTAGGTGATGTTTTGATAATAAACCTTCTCTGTGTCCTGTATTCTATAAAGAGATATCCTTATGCAAACCCATGTATTTCAGGGTTTTAAAATCCTGATTTGGAAGCATGATAATCCTGTTAAAGTATGGTCCCTGTGAATAGAGCCAAAACACCTTAAAAGTGTAAAAAGGCTTTGCTTCCGACTCCACGGAAGTTACTCTATTGTTTGTAATTTGTCAGTTAAGTACTCTGCATTAATACCCACGCACACCTGCACAGCATACTTTGATATTAAATGCCGTGAAAGGGGGCATGTGGTTAAACCCACAAAACCCACCACACACAGCTCCACTCCCCGTGCAGCAGCCCGTGTGTTCCGGCCTGCATGGGGAGTGGAGGAGCCATCACAGGGGGACTCACAATATTTGTGAACGGAAGAGGGCAGCCACATGGATTCTTTCCCCCTTTACACGAGTCTCACAATTGTAGAAACTGTCAAACTAACATTAAAGTTAGCCAACAACACTTTTTACGCCGCTCGTGCAGAGAAGCACAAAGCTGGATGTTGTGAAAAAGTCATAGTGTCGACTGTGTGTGGTGTGAAAGCGGCATGTTTTCCTGCTCAGAGACCGTTATAGGTTGGGATGTTGTAGTAGGAGTGTTTGTATTTGCTCATACAACTTGCTTCACGTGCTTAAACAGATGCAAGTTGCAGAATGATATTTTAAATGTTGCACAGTTAAAAACGAACCACCTCTCCGCTCACTACAACCTTGCCTTAGCCCTGTGTCCCCCTGCCCGTTACCTAGCAGCGACTGGACATAGTTTGGCCACTGTTTTCGGCGAATTCAATGAAACGAAGACCACAAAAGTCTCTCTCGGTTTAGATGAGGAATAAGCACCTGGGTTATTTGCTCCAAAGCAAAGCTCGCATCGCAGTAACTTGGCCGCTGCAAATACTCCAAATCCAGCGGTGTGTTGCGGGTATAGTCCCCCCTGTTCCTCCGCCTTATCCTGGGCCGATCGGGGTCTCTGGTTTCCTGCTCGGAGGGCGCATTAGCAGCCGAGGCCATGTTGCGGGGACTGCGAGACTGTTTCCCACTTTATAGTATTTCCCCGAGAGCGTGTAGCGATATCCCAAGGCAACAAAGTTTCCCTCTCGGAGATCTCACAACCGTGAAGTAGGACTTCATACTCCTGTTGGAGACGGCGAGTCAAAGTCTGCGCCTTCCATCCCAACATTTCGCGATCCGGAGGTCTCCACCGCTTTCACCGCATTCCCCGTGTCTCTTAAAAAAAGCAAGTTTCTCTCAAAAAGGGAGGTGCGCAAAGTGATTCCCATACAGAAGTCTTTGGGCGAGAAAGCTCGATAGTCGTTGCATTCTGGTGAGATCTATGTGGTCTTCCCCTGGGCCGCGCGTCACGGCTAACTCTGAGATTCAATAGAAGAGGAGAAAAAGACCTCTCTCCATTTGGAGGCAGAGGAGGAGGAGGGGTGTAAAGGGAAAAAAAACGAGATCCCGCCTCTGGGGCTGTCAGATTGCAGGACTTTCTTTCATCTGATTGGTTCCAGAAGGGCAAAAATTACTCAGCAAACATGACTATTATTAGCTGCTTAGCAACAGCTCACTAAAGTAGAGAGACCACCCAGGCAGGGAGACCTCATGTGTGCATCTCCAACTTCAGGGGAGGCTCGCTGAGAGCCAAAGCCGCTTGGTTCGTACGTTGTTTTGGGTTTCCACAGCGCCTTGTCGTTAGAAAGAAGCATTTCCCGTCGACATGAAGTCTGAAGCAAGCAAGGTACACCGTCTGTGCGACGGAAGGCCCCGAGGAATGTCAGAACTTCAGCTTTTAATTTAGATTTTTTTTTCTACGGTGGTGGTAGTTGAGCCTCAAATTGCAGCGGTTCAAGGGGAGGTCCCACAGTGTGTTGTCGTTACAATATCAGCACCACTTGTAGCATGTAGATTTCTATGCTGTATTACAGCCAGGGATAGCCTACAGACAAAACTCTATGTTGGTTTTAATAAAGGTAACCGTAAACTTTAAATGGTGTATAGGCTACAATTATGTTTGACCATTGGCTCACACTTTTGTGGTAGGCCTATAGGCGTTTTTACGCATAGGAATGTTTTTCTGTATTAACTTTTATTATCCACTTTACTCATACCGCCTATTCCCTGCTATAAATTGCTACAATATCACAACGGTGCGTTTATGTAAAAAACCTCATAATTAACATCGGTCCCACCCGCAGATTTAATGTTGGTGCATAACGCTCTAACATCTGAAATGTATCTCTCAGGTCAATGACATTGTGGATTTATCGATAGCTTCATGAATAGTTTATATCAGACTGTTATATCCGTTGACAATGTCTCATTTCGCACTATTTTCAGATAAGCATACTGCAGACTTCAATCAATTGTCCACTATGCCAGAAGATAAATAACTTTTCAAGAAATCGACATCAACATTTTGACATTAAAACAAAAAGTAATGTCTGCTCCCCTAAATGTCACTTGTTTATAAACCAAATCCCAGATGGTTACAGAACCAATGGGATAAAAATATCTAAAAGATTTTGAGAACTGTATCCAAGACCTAAACCTTAAAAGGGAAAAGCAAAATCACTTAATTTACTATAAGATTTGAGTGAATCTGAACAATACAACAGGCTTAACTAAACAAATTGGAATTGTGTGATAATTAGCCTGTGTAGCACTTTATGGACCTGAGATCAGTCTGTCAGACCAAGCTTCACACCTGAGGTCAGCGGCGTCTGGCTGCCAGACCTGCACTCACCATCTTCAGTCCAGGTGGGGAGAGCTTGCAGAGCAAATCCGTGATATCCGCCCCCCGTGGAGCCTGAAACGTGACAGGTATGATGAAGATACAAATAAATGCTTTATTGTTGTGAGCAGTAAAAAGACTCCTTTGTAATCCGTCTTGGTCGCACGCATCTTGTTCTGCGTAGGAAAAGGTTCACTCACAATTACGTGGCTGTTCCTTTTTTGGCCACGTGGGTGGTCCCGCGCGCTCCAACGGCAGGACTCTTTTGACTGTCACGTGATTAGCCGAACACTGTAAACATCCCGTAAGCATCCCGTTTCTATCAGTCAATAAGATACACTTCAAGCACAGAGAGGAAGAGACTTTTGAGTAACATGCTGTCTTGCACACACACACACACACACACACACACACACACACACACACACACACACACACACACACACACACACACACACACACACACACACACACACACACACACACACACACACACACACACACACACACGCACACACACACGCACACACACACATTTGTACACAAACAAGTGTACATTTAGACATATATGAAAATAGAAACCCATTTTCCATGAGTTTTAAGGCACACCATATATATTTATATTCAAGGTTAGGGGGTTACCTTGAAAATGTAATCCGTTTCAAATATCTGTAGAAATAATCTAATCATGTTATCAGTAACCTAATTTTAGTATTACAAAATCTAATTATGCAACCTGATTACTTAATGTTACTTTTGAATTAGGTCAATATCAAATGCAATGCAGAAAAATAAATATCAACACTTAAGTGTTCTCATTCATAACACTCCGTTCGATGTCTCACTATGGGATGCGCCTCATCGCGGAGCAAACAGAAGCATCAATCTCATTACGCCAATCCTGATTGGCTGGTGATCTTGACGCCAGCGTCAGGGGAAATCACCCCCTATAAGTAGCTTGCGCTACAACGCATGCGTCAATCAAACACCTCTTCTCGCTTCAGAGCACATCTCACAGTAGCCGGGCAAGCTTCACTGTCCACAGACTGAACCCAAATACCCATTTCGGTCGACGGGCGCTCGCCGGCTACTCCTTCTGCTTCGCAGGAAGACGGTAGTACTAACGCTGTTAGTATTTAAAATCGACCTCGCCCTTCTCTTCCCGGGAAAGTAAGGTAGGTCCGATTTTTTTAAGCTAGCAGCACACCTGTTGCTAGCTCGCTCCCTCTCTACCAACACCACGGTAGCGAGGAATTTTTTTCTTTTCACTTCTCCACGGAGGGGAAAAGGATTAAAAAGGAGCATACTGCCACACCAGTCAGTATTCTCCGGGAATAAAAGACCCACACCGTCCTTTTTCTCCGGATTAAGGACAAGGTGGTAATACCTTTTTCTCCCGTCCCACCTGTCGAGAGCGGGCCCTCTCCACGCCACGAGGCGACCAAGATGGACGCCCCTCTCCCTCACACCAGAGGAGTCAGGGACTCGGTGGCTCGACTCTGCGGCTGCGGGTTGAAGATCTCGGGCACAGACACACACCAGGTCTGTTCGTCCTGCCTCGGGCTGGAACACACCCAAGGCGTGATCGACAACCCCGGCTCATGCGGACATTGTGTCCGCTTCACCGTTAAGAGCCTCCGCCGTCGGAACAGGACCCATGTCCACGGACCCGCCGGCCGGCAGTCAAGACATGGGGGCGTCCGCCACAGAGAGTGAACCCCTCTCCGTGTCGGTCTGGGGCTCACTATCTGCTATGGCTATAGAACCGGAATCCCGCGCCCTGGCAGGCCGGGATCCGGTGACGGCAAGACACGCGGGAGCGGTTTCCCGCGCTCCACCAAGCTGGGGCTCCCGGTTAGACCTCACCATGGTCTCACCCGCGGAGGATGTCCCCGGGCTGGACTACGAGGAGGACGAAGAGGAGGACGCCTTGGCGTTCCTCCTGTCCGAATCGGATGAACAGGAAGAGGACACCTTCATGTCACCGGCTCAGGCTGCAAAGCCTGAGGCAAGTGCTGCTCTCCCGGGCGATAGCGCACCAGCTTCGCCCGGTCTGAGCATGGACCTGCAGGCCATGTGCAAACGCGCTGCGGTCAGACTCAACGTTCCGTGGCCTGAAATGGCCAAGGAGACCTCCAGGTCCCGCTACGAGGGGAAACACCTTCCCCAAGCAGCGGGCAAAAAGAGGCAACTCCTCCCGGTCTTCCCGGAAATATTGGATGAAGTGTCGGTCTCGTGGAGAGACCGGCCCTTCAGCAACAAGGTCCCAATCCAGGGTGCCTCCTCCCTAGACTGCGACGGAATGGAGAAGCTCGGCCTGCTCCGCATGCCGCCCATGGAACCGCTGGTAGCGGCTCACCTTCTACCAAATGTGGGCCCGTCACCAAGCAGGAACCCCACGCTGCCAGCAAAAACGGACCGTTTTCAGTCAGCAATGACTGAAAAGTCCTACAAAGCTACAGCGTTGTCCGCCAGGGCCCTGAATGTGTCCTCGCTGCTAACCGCCTACCAAGCGGAGCTCTGCGAGGACCTGTCGGGTAACCCGGGGGCAGCCACTCTGGACGAGATGGCAGCGGTCACGGACATTTGTCTCCGTGTCCAACGCTGCACCGTCCAGGCCACGGGCAAGGTAATGGGGGTCATGGTGGTGCAGGAAAGAGCGAGATGGCTCAACCTCACCACTCTCCCAGACCGGGAAAAGGAGGATGTGCTGGATATGCCCATCGTTCCCGAGGGAATTTTCGGCTCCGCTCTCGCCTCCATGCAAAGGAGGTGTGAGATGAAAAAGAGGGAGGACGAGGCACTCTGCCTCCCTCACACCTCTGCCTCCCTCGAAGGGTCCAGCCGCTGCTTTCGCAGCAGCAGTCCTCTGCCCAGGCTGCCTCGAACTCTGCTCGGTTTAAAGCATCGAAGACGCAGAGGCAGCAGCCCACCCCGAGTCCCCAGCCCAGGATGGAGACAAGGGCAAGCTGGCCTAGAAATTCTCCGGTTCCGGCTGCAGCTCAGGCTCAGCCAACCCAGAATTTCGGCCAGCAGTTGAGGAAGAAGAAGCGAGCGGCGTGACAGCCCCTCCTTCTTCCCTCCGTGAATGTGTTCCCGCCGCCTCGAGAGATGCCTAAACACCATCCTCAAGTCCGCATAAACACATGTCACACGTTGATTGAGTCATAAAACATTTGCCGCTGACGCATCCAGGCTTCAGGCCGAGGGTGCAGCTCAAAAAGATGAAAAGAAAATCAATAAAACCAATAAACAGCCCGCCAATTTTTTTCCCTTTTGAGAGCAGCTACGGCATCTCTCAAAAGGCGGATTATTGACGGGTCTGTGAAGGCACCACCGCCATGCGCAGTGCTGGCTGGGGCTTTAAGGGCACCACCGTCACGCGCATGCGCAGTGCCGGCTGGAGCCGTAAGCGTGACATCTCAGCTGGCTCTAAGGAGCATACAGCAGGAGATACTCACGACATCTGCCTGGGTTTCTCTGGGTTTCACATTATCTGTTTTCATTATCTGTTTTCACAAGCCCAGAGAGAGTCAACCCATATTCTGGAGAGAGAGGTTCTCTCTCTCCTAGAAAGAAGGGTTTTACTATAATGCCCGCCGAGCAGAGTCAGATTACGCAGACAAATGTCCTCGTAAAGCACCCGCTCAACATGGGTCTCATAATAAAACTAAACCCCGCGCGCCACGGCGTGCGGAGAGTATTGGTTATTATGTAATGCGTAGTGGCACTACACCCGACTTTTCTATTGCGGGACGCGCCTACGGGTGCTGTCCTTTCACGGAAGGTGGTCACCACGGACGCATGTCAGACAGGCTGATAGGGTATTTACGAAGGTCACCCGGTGAGAGGTCTCTAGAGCAGAGACCTCCAGCGGGCACACGTAAATCACCCGGAGCTTTTAGCGGTGTTCCCCACCCTAAAGCGCTTCCTGCCTTCTCTCAGAGGACACCATGTCCTTGTGAGGACAGACAACACAATATCGTGTATGAACCGCCAAGGGAGGTTGCGTTGTCTCCAGTCACACACACTGGCACACAAACTGATCCCACAGAACTACTGTCCAGAGGTGCACCAGTCTATGCAGACTGGAATCCACATCCAAGGATCGTGAGTCCGCTGTGGGTGCGTTACGGCGGAGCCGCGTTAAATCTGTTCGCATAAAGAAAAAATGCTCAATGACAGCTGTTCTCTTTAATGCACGATTTAAACGCACTGTTAGGCGGGGACGCACTCGTACACGATTGACCTCCGGGTCCTCTGTACGCGTTCCCACCCCTGGCTCTGTTACCCCCAACTCTGGCCAGAGTGAAGGAGCAACGCCACACACTTACTCTGATGTTTCCGCCCTAGCCCGCAACGTACGGGCTGGCGGAGATATATCAGCTGTTGTGCGGGCAGCCATGGCAGCCCCCACCACGCAGGGACAGATTGTCTCAGGCGGGGGGGGGGCGATCCTTCACCCACGCCCAGAGAGCGGGGCACTATGGGCCTGACCCGTGTGTGGTACAATCTGAATACAGTGGGACTCCCTCAGAAGCTGATAAACACTATTCAGAGTGTGAGAGCTTCCTCCACCAGGTCTCTTTACGACTGTAAGTGGAGGGTGTTTGAGGAGTGGTGCCTTCAAGAAGGGCACATCTCTTTTCAATGTCCTGTCGGGGTGATTTTATCATTTCTACAGGACTTGATCGATAAACACAGAGCTTTTTCCACGATCAAGGTGTACCTGGCTGCTATTGCTGCATGCCATGTGAGCTTTGAGGGTAAGACGGCTAGCCAACATCCTTTGGTCTGCCGTTTTATGAAGGGAGCTCGCAGGCTCCTCCCTGTCTCCAGGTCGCTGGTGCCCTTATGGGACCTGGCAGTGGTTTTAAATGGGCTCAGAATGACCCCATTTGAACCCCTGGAAGGAGCTGACATGAAACATCTGTCACTCAACAGTGCTGTTACTGGCCCTGGCATCCGCCAAGCAGGTCAGCGATATTCATGCACTGTCTGTTCATCCCTCATGCACTCAGTTCGCCCCAGGGCAAACGAGAGTGTTGTTGAAGCCCAACCCTGCCTTTACACCAAAGGTGGTTGGTTCATGTACCCCGATTGACATTGAGGCATTTCCTCCGCCGCTGGTCTCCTCCGGGGAGCAGCAGCAGGATCTGTTGTGTCCAGTCCGGGCTTTACACACATATATGGACAGATCAAAGGAGCTTTGTCTTAATGACCAACTCTTTGTGTCCTGGGCTAACCCTCACAAGGGCAGGCCTGTTACTAAGCAACGGCTCTCCCACTGGATTGTGGAGGCAATTGCTTTGGCCTATACGAGTCAGAATTTGCAAGCACCTTCGGGTCTGCGGGCTCACTCGACTCGGGGCCTGGCTACATCCTGGGCTTTGTTCAAGGGTGTTTCCATCCAAGACATCTGTGCAGCGGCGAGCTGGTCCTCCCCGCTCACTTTTGTCCGCTTTTACAGGCTAGACGTCTCCGCTCCAAGCGTGGCCCGAGCAGTGCTGGGCACCTTGTTGAGTCGGGACTCTACCTGTTAAATTCTGGTTGTTTGGTGATTTTCGAGATAAGCTCCTCTGGCAATACGGGAGCTACAATATCCCATAGTGAGACATCGAACGGAGTGTTATGAATGAGAACTATAGGTTACTTACGTAACCCCAGTCTCAGAGTAACATAAAGTGAGATGTCTCACCAGACGGCCCTCCTTGCTATGGTGAAGCGAGAAGAGGTGCTTATTTTGAATGACGCATGCGTTGTGGCGCAAGCTACTTATAGGGGGTGATTTCCCCTGACGTCAAGATCACCAGCCAATCAGGATTGGCGTAATGAGATTGATGCTTCTGTTTGCTCCGCGATGAGGCGCATCCCATAGTGAGACATCTCACTTCATGTTACTCTGAGGCTGGGGTTACGTAAGTAACCTATAGTTTTATGTTGACAACAGAACAATCTAACCTTAGAAAAGAAGAAACCAATAAATGTAGTATACAAAATCTGCCTTTCATTAGAGACTATAGTATGGGCCTACAACACAGTTAAGCCCACAACGCAGAAATCAAATCTTCTCCTCTGACAGGAAACAAAATAAGCTATTTTTTAGTTTACCATAATGTATTGATTAAGAGCACCCACAGCATTTGCTTTGTAATATATTGTTCATTATGTAAAATGTAATAACACGTTATCTTTTTGAATCCTGAGAACACATCCCGTTGCATGTATCTTACTCTTACTCCTCGGGCCTGTTCAAATAATATTGAGGTATATGCACAGAGTGCATTATAAATATCACACTTCTTGCAGACATAAGCAAACATTATACAAAATTAACATGCACATTCACATATCCTATTCACATTTGAATATTCAATAGGTTCTGAGTACTTACTGCTATTAACACTAAAATAGAGACTTTTTTATCAAATTAATGCCAGATTAAAGCAAGTTTTAGCATGTTTGTTGCAAATCAAATATAAGTGTATTTCTCTTTAGTACTGACTCCAACCTGTTGGGATATAAGTATTTCCTTTAGAAAAACTTGCTGTTGTTGGAAATTATTATATCTAAAAAATGATATAGTTTAAGTGTCATCAACATTTAGATTTTCTTTGGGATTATACGGAAGTTTGGCTGCAACAATAATATAATATAACTGGCCTTAGCTATCCATGGTGTGGTGTCTGAGTGGAAAAAAGCTTCTAAGGGGTGACAAAGTTAGGCTGTGATGCCCCCTAATGCCCCTGAACAGAACCAGGCCTGTCTCAGTGTATGCTCCTATAGTAAGGAGTCATAACTGCTGCACCATATCTGCGCTAAACATGTTCAAGTTGTTGTCATGACGGTAAAGCTGCAGGACTCCATCAAAGTGCCGTAGGTCATTGCGGAAAATGGTCCTCCCTTGTACTGTAGTGTAAAGGCTGTAAAGATATGCCAGTAAAAATGCTCTTGGAGATTATATTGCAAGCATCTGTTTGAACTAATAAAATACATATGCACATAAAATGCCAAAACACCCTTGAAACATGAGCATATTTCCTTTTTTTTTTCCATTTACCATCATGTGCTAATATGGATCAGATGGACTAATTGTTGATTTTAGGATAAAACGACATGGGGAGAACTGTATTCCAAATCTGCCTCTTTTAATTGGAGGGATTATATCTCCACACTGGCCTGGGAGCTCCTAGGAATCCCGCAATCAGTGCCAGTTAATGTGGCCAGCGAAAAGGAAGTTTGGGGTTCTCTGCAGATGGATGGATGGACGGATGGACAGATGGATGGAGAAGAAGGCTTTGCAGTTCAAAGCAGAAGTATGCCAACAGAATAATATTCTTAAACCCCTCTAGTCAGGTTATTTGTCAGGAGACATGACGAAGAACGTTAAGGATATACAGGTATAGAGATTTCAAGTCAATCTCATAGCCATAACCTTAAGAATTAAACTCCCATTTCTATTTTTGAAAGTGTATTTTAACAACTACAAAAAAATCTTGTAGGCTACATGAAGCACAGCTTTTCAAAATCAACAAGCTTCGTATTGAATATTTACGAATGGAAATGATGGGGCAGCTGTGTTTGCCAGCCACTAAGGCTATGGAGGAGTGTTGCAGGGTGATCAGGCAGCCGCTTATATTTAAGCCAATCTCAAAGTAGTGCATTGAAAGAAACCACAAGAAGGAAAAAAAGAAAGCCGAAAGAAAGAATGAGAAAAAGCAAAGAAAGCACACATCTTTATTGAAAGAAACACACTCAGGATCTTAATTAATTAAGTGAAAAGGATACACTCTCTTTCTCTCCCCTCTGTCTCCAAGGAAAACAATATAGGCATTTGAGTGAGGGACTTTTGGTGCTTAAAAGATCATGTGATGTGTCCCATTCATTCAGAGGGTTTAGACCTCTGTGGCTTTAGCTGCACTGACTGTACTAATGGTAAGGCATATATATTGCAATACCTTTTGTTTCTACTTTTGATATTCCCGTATCCAGCTCCTCCAGAATTTTCTGTGGCATTTTGGTTGTGCCATCTTTAGTATTTACATCATAACTAAATGGTGTAGAGCAGCGGTTTTCAAAGTGTGAGCTTCAGGGTAGGCGTAGCGTGAGAAAAAATAACGAGAATTTCGGCTAGTTAACTTCAGCTAACTTTATGCTAGCAGCAACATGGATCGATTTTTAGTGAAGTTACCTAAAGTGAGAGAGGAGACAGCGTCAGGCAGAAAACGTCACTGTGAGCCTCTCCGCTCACACAGGGTTCAAATATGGACGGAAAGAGCAGGTTCGTGTAACACAGGCGTTTATTAGCTCCAAACAAAAGTATCCACGGGTCTCCAACGTTGCCCGTGTGGCAACCTTCACAGGTCCTTTTGCCACCTTCCAGGATCCCGCCTACTGCAAAACAGACCAGAACCAGGTTACGACATGCTTTTATTCCGGCACTGATGACCTGATTCCGATCAGCTGTCTGGCCTCCGGCCGAGCCACTCCCTTCACTCCAGCAGCCGGCGCCCTAACCACACCCACAACCACATACCCCCCCCCCCCCCCTCAGGCCGGGATCCCGCCGGCCGCAAGCTGACTCTCCCCCCCCCCCCCTCCGCTGAGCGAGAGAGGAAATCAGCCACGACCATCCGGTTACCCGGCCTGTGGATCACCTTGAAGTTGAAAGGCTGTAACGCCAGATACCACCGAGTGATCCGAGCGTTGGCATCCTTCATGCGGTGGAGCCACTGGAGCGGGGCATGGTCCGACCAGAGGGTGAAAGGGCGCCCCAGGAGGTAGTACCGCAGGGCGCCGACCGCCCCAGGAGGTAGTACCGCAGGGCGCCGACCGCCCACCGTATGGCGAGGCACTCCTTTTCCACCGTACTGTAGTTCACCTCCCTCTGGGCGAGCTTACGGCTAATGTACAGTACGGGACGGTCAACCCCCTCTACTTGCTGGGACAAAACGGCCCCCACCCCACTGTTCGAGGCGTCTGTCTGCAACACAAAAGGGAGAGAGAAGTCAGGAGAATACAGAAGCGGCTTACCACAGAGGGCTTTTTTAACCCTCTCAAACGCCAGCTGACACCGCTCCGTCCACTGGACCGGATCTGAAGCACCCTTTCGGGTCAGGTCGGTCAGGGGACTGGTCAGCTCCGAAAAGGACGGGATGAACCGCCTGTAGTAGCCGGCCAGCCCCATGAACCTCCTGACCTCTTTTTTTCGTCTTGGGCGCCAGACAGGCTGAAATGGCGGTTGTTTTCTCTACCTGTGGCCGCACCTGCCCGCCGCCCAAGTGGTACCCCAGATACCGTACCTCCCTCCGTCCAACCGCATACTTCTTCGGGTTGGCCGTGAGCCCCGCCTGCCTCAGGGACTCGAGCACTGCCCCCACCTGCTGCATATGCTGCTCCCATGTCTCACTGTGAATGATGACATCATCCAAGTAAGCAGCAGCATATGCAGAGTGGGGACGCAGCACCTGGTCCATGAGCCGCTGGAAGGTGGCTGGAGCTCCGAACAACCCGAAAGGAAGTGTGATGAATTGGTATAAACCATACGGAGTGGAGAAGGCCGTTTTTTCCTTAGACTCTGGAGAAAGGGGAATCTGCCAATAGCCCTTGGTTAAATCCAGCGTAGTGTAAAAGCGAGCAGTGCCTAGCCGATCCAGGAGTTCGTCGACCCGGGGAATTGGATAAGCATCGAATTTGGACACCTCGTTCACCCTGCGATAGTCCACACAGAACCGGATTGATCCGTTAGACTTACGTACCAGCACGACGGGGCAACACCAGTCACTGGTGGACTCTTCTATCACTCCCATTTCTAGCATAGCCTGAAGCTCCGCCTGAACAATTTTCCTCTTATGTTCAGGCAGCCGATAGGGCCGTGTACGAATGGCCACGCCCGGGGGCATTTCTATGCGGTGGTGTATGAGAGAGGTGCGCCTTGGCAGCGGAGAGAACACGTCGGCAAACTGCCTTTGCAACGAAGCAACGTCTGATCTCTGGCCCGGTGAGAGATTGTCGCCACAACAGATCGGGGCTAATTTGTTGCTTTTAATGACCTCTGGTCCCAACTAATCTCTCTCAATCACCGTGGTGGCCAGAGAAACAGACGCCACCTCCCTCCACGCTTTCAGGAGGTTAAGGTGGTAAATCTGTGTTGCTCCCCCCCTGTCAGAACGCATAATCTACGTCCCCCACTCGTCGTGTGACCACGAAGGGTCCTTGCCACTTGGCGAGTAGTTTAGAGCTAGAGGATGGGAGTAATACAAGCACTTTATCTCCCGGTGAAAATTGTCTCAGTTTCGACCCTCTGTTGTACAGGCGCTGCTGACGTTCCTGAGCCTGGAGCAAATTCTCCCGTGATATCTGCCCCAGTGAGTGGAGTTTTGCTCGCAGGTCCATAACGTACTGTATTTCGTTTTTACTGGTACTTGGACCCTCCTCCCAGTTTTCCTTAACTAGGTCCAAAACACCCCGGGGCTTCCTACCAAATAACAGCTCAAAGGGAGAAAATCCTGTGGAGGACTGGGGCACCTCCCGCACTGCAAACAACAGAGGATCTAGCCATTTATCCCAATTACGACTATCTTCGTGAACGAACTTACGAACCATGTTCTTTAGTGTTTTGTTAAACCGTTCCACCAGGCCGTCGGTCTGCGGATGGTAAACACTAGTCCGTATTGAATGGACGCCCAGTAGTTCATACAGCTCGCGTAGTGTGCGTGACATAAACTGTGTGCCCTGGTCAGTCAGGATCTCTTTCGGGATCCCGACTCGGGAGATAATGTGAAACAGTGCCTGCGCGACACTCTTTGCAGAGATATTACGCAGCGGCACTGCTTCGGGATATCGCGTTGCATAATCCACTAGGACTAGTACAAAGCGATATCCCCGTGCACTCCGGTCTAATGGCCCGATGAGGTCCATACCAACTCTCTCAAAAGGCACCTCAATCAATGGTAACGGGCACAAAGGCGCTCTGGGGATGGCCGGCGGGTTAACCAGCTGACATTCACGGCAAGATGCACACTACCGCTTCACATCTGCGCGAATGCCTGGCCAATAAAATCGGGCCATTATCCGGTGTAGTGATTTGTCGTACCCTAGGTGACCTGACATGGGGTTATAATGAGCCGCCTGGAAAACTTTTTGTCACCAACAACTGGGTATTTATCTCTCCTGTCTGTGTGTCACGGCTTACACGATACAGCCTGTCCCTAACCACCGTAAAGTGTGGGTGAGTGTGTGCTGCGTTTGGGTGTAGCTGGGAGCCATCAATACTCACCACCTGGCCGAAGGCGTGCTGAAGAGTCTCGTCCCTCGACTGTTCGAGGGGGAAATCCTCCACGGGAAACACCAGCGGGTCCAGAGGGACCTCCGCGGCCCCCTCTGTGTCAGTTTCCCCCTTGACGTCGTCAGCCGCCTCCGACTCTCCACTAAACACAGTACACAACTCACATTTCCCTGCCGTCCGTGAACGCACCCCCATAGCCCCCACTAGCTTAGCAAACCCCGGCCAATTCGTTTCCAAAATTAGGGGGTGCGTAAGGCGAGTGCTAACTCCAGCCCTGACTCTATGCTTTTTCCCCTTATAAGAAATGTCCTGCGTCACCTCCGGGTACTGGTGAATATCCCCATGCACACACCTCACCTTCACCCACGAGGCTTCAATCAATGCCCCAGGCCGAACCAAGCGCTGATGGATCATCGTCTGATTACAGCCCGTGTCCATCAGAGCCTGGTGTGTACCCCCCTGTATACATACCGGTATACGGTACGTCCCTTCCAAATCGGGGGAGGCAACTGGTGGTCCCGCAACCCGAACCAGCTGTCCCATCGGAAGTGGCCAGGCTGCCCGCACCGCCAGCAATCCTGCCCTGACGTCTGAGGAGCCCCCCGTGGTGCCGGACGACCAGAAGCATAGGCCGGACCCTGGGGAGAGATAAAAACAGGAGGGTAAGGTAGGGCTTGGGGGGAAAGTGTCGGGGTTGGGGCCGTGTGGTGGTGGGGAGGGAAGGGCAGCTGCTCCCGGAAACCTCCTCCTCGGGGCTGGGACGGGTCGGCCCACTGAAACGGCTGGTGGTCGGGGCTCCTCTTTCATGCTCCGCCGGGGAAGCGAGAGGTGGTCCTCCGAGAGGACGACGGCTGCTTCCAGGTTGGCGGGGCGATGGCACTGGACCCAATTCGCCGTCGAAGATGGCAGGCCGGCGATTAACTGCTCCAGCACCACCTGCCAGACGACTTCCTCAGCGGCTGGAGCCAGCGGCTCGCTGCATTCAGGAGCCGCTGCGCGTAGGAGAAGGGCCGGTCAGCGTCCTCGAAGGGGAGGGCCCGGAACCCGGAACCGGCGGCGATGTCCCTCTGCTGCCAAGCCGGTCCAGTATGGCCTTCCTCAGATGTCTTTCTACAGACCTTACACAGAACAGTTGTTTGTTCTATGTATGACCGCTTGTACCCGAACCACTTCCATACAACTGAAGTAGCACCTTTTTTAGGAATGAGTTCTTCATCTGTGTTCGTGGACATTTTTATGGTACATCTGTCGATGAAGCGGTGAATGTGATTGAAGTAGGCTATGTGACTACCCGATCTGCAGCTCTGCACATGCGCACAGTGTTATAAATTAAAATCAATGTTTTTGATGGCATAAAGTACCTTAAACATACCGTCAGTTTAAATGCTGTTTTATACTGAAAAACCAGAAGTTCTCATGCGCAGTTGTTAAGCTTTTATTCTGAAAATCCTTCATCTCCGGTTAGCATTTAGCATGTGGCTAATATACCATTTACTATAGAGGTGAATTTAGTAGCGATATGACACGGAGTGTTGCACACCGAAACCTACTGATTTCAACACTACAACTACTGTATAGACGTCGAGATATTATTATTGCTGAATATTAAATGAAGGTACAGTTTATTTGAATACGTTTGTTTACAGAC
Organism: Pseudochaenichthys georgianus; assembly: GCF_902827115.2. Taxonomy (NCBI): domain Eukaryota; kingdom Metazoa; phylum Chordata; class Actinopteri; order Perciformes; family Channichthyidae; genus Pseudochaenichthys; species Pseudochaenichthys georgianus. The sequence continues at coordinate 25,382,715 of NC_047511.1, read as the reverse complement.
GTGGGTAGCATGAGACAACAACCGGAACTACCAGAAATGAAACCAGCCGTGAAGTTTTTCCTGTCTTGAGTATTGATTACAGCGTTCAAAACCATATTAAATGAAAAGTCATGAAAGAGATAAGGAGGAGAAAAGGCGTGTTTAGTTATATATGTAATGTACAATGTCTGAGTCCTCTGTTATGCTCAACAACGAACAACGAACACAGCATAACAACAGCAGATCGGGCAGAGCTGCAGATCGGGTAGTCACAGGCAATGTGGCTGAGTTTTGAGCGCGTTCTGGAAAGTGAGAGAGTAAGCTACTACGGAGTCCCTTAAAGCAAAACAAATCTGCGGAGTCTAGAAATGTTTTAAAATCGCGATTTTTCGGTTCAGCCATTTCACAAACCGTAGGAAAGTAAAAATGCAAATTAATCGTGAAAACCGAAAAAATCGCCTAGCCCTACTCCAACGTTGCCCGTGTGGCAACCTTCACAGGTCCTTTTGCCACCTTCCAGGATCCCGCCTACTGCAAAACAGACCAGAACCAGGTTACGACATGCTTTTATTCCGGCACTGATTACCTGATTCCGATCAGCTGTCTGGCCTCCGGCCGAGCCACTCCCTTCACTCCAGCAGCCGGTGCCCTAACCACACCCCGCTGCCACAGTCACTTACACACTTTTGGCTGTCTGTGGAGACCGAGTTCCCCCACCTCGCCAAAAAGGCTGTAAAAGTGCTCCTTCCCTTCACCTCCGCCAACCTGTGTGAATGCGGGTTTTCCGCATTGACTTTGATCAAAAGCAAGTACCTGTCAAGCAGGTTTCAGATCTACCGGGGTGGCATGGGACGGCAACTGCCACCCTAAAAACCCCAGTTGGCAGCTTTGTTTTGAAATAAAAGTTGTGGCTCATCGGACATTTATGAGAGAAAATCCCTAATGTTCGAGTGCAAGTGAATGCAGCACAAGACACAAGCCTAGGGATAATATTGTTTTTTTTAAACCGATACCGATAACTTCCTGCTTCTCAAGACCGATACCGATAACCGATAATAATATAATATATATATATTAAATGTACCTGTAGTTTTTGCACACCTGGTGGTAAAAAAAGACTAGTAGTGAGCAAATGACATGAGCATTACTACTATGAACAAAACAAAGCCAAGAACAGTTTTGACTCTTCAAAGTGACCATATTTATTTTCCCAAATAAAGTTCTTGCCTTTTTCAAAAGCCTCGTCGATAGGTAAAAGCCCCGGTGCCTTTGCAGCTGGCTTTGGATTTGCCGCTAGTTTAGCAGCGCAGGCGTCTTCGTACGCTTTTAACACACCATCGTAGCGATGGCGATGTTTCAGGTGACTAGTCAGGTTGGAAGTATTATAGCTCATTGCCTTTTTCCCTCCTCGTGGAACTTCTGCATTGCATTTGTTAATACAAATAGCAAGCGAACTATCTAACTCTGAAACTTTGAAATAATCCCATACTACCGACGACATCTTTGTTTACTGTCCTGGCTTCACGGCCGCACACCATTTACGTCACAGCCAGGCATGAGTTAGGGAGCGCTGGATTTGTGAAAAACTCCCCTCTTCCTAAACCACTATACCACAGTACTGGCAAAACGGGAGGAGCCGAGTGAAAAACAAGCGCCCCTCATCCCAATCCACCCACACCGCAGTACTTTTTTCTTTTTTTTTACCCAAAAAATATATTGTATATTATCGGGGATATTAATACTTTTATCGGGTTTATCGGGATGACGTCATAATTCCTAATATCGGACCGATAATTATCGGGCATTCCACTGGATAATAATGCACCTGCATTATAGCAACAACAACAACAACAACAACAACAATAATAATAATAATAATATAGCAATAATAATTGGGAAGGGGGGTGCGGTTGTTCTTATGTTCTCTGAGGGGAGGCTCACCTTCCCACACTTTGAAAACCCCTGGTGTAGAGAATCTGCCCAAGCTGTCGGCTTGTTTACAACTTGTCTGATTATCTGACCTCTGGCGTTTCCTACCGTGATGGAATATGTAGCATTATTATTCCCAGACGTCCGCAATTACTTTGGTGATTAATGTTATCATAAATGATTGCAACGAACCTTGTATTCAACTGAAATTATATTTAAGATGTAGATATTTCTATGTATATTCACTAGAATACATTACCTTCACAATATCCACCTTTGGAACCCCCATACAAGTTCCATATCAAATATTTCTGTCAAGTCATAAAAAGACCCGCTCCTCCTCCATCTTGCCCCAGCTGCTGATCCATCATGGCTGCCTGTGCACATAGGTTGAGTGCACGATGGAGCCTCCTGGAATGTTTATGTTCCAGCTCAAGGTTGTCTTCAATCATACACAGAGCTGTTTGACAGCTTGCAGCACTGCCTGCCCTCTGTTTACCTCTCTCAATTTCCGACTGGCTTTGTATGCACAATCAGAGCAGCTCAGTGAGAATCCAAGAGGGCAGTCTCACTATTCTCCATCTAGCAGCTAAACAGAGCAGGGGACTGTAGACATCAGAAAATGCTTATGTTTGACTGGCTTAATCAGAATAGGTAAACTCTCCAGCAGCCCTGGTTCATTTAGAATAGATGTTTAAAATAATTAATGTTGGACCCATTGTTTGTGGTCCTTTAGATAGGGAACATTGTTATCTTGGATACATGCCTGAATGCAATCATAATAATAAAGCAAAGTAATAAATATGTACATTATCTAACCACTTTTCCAAGAGTATAAAAATGTAATGGTCATGTTAAAAAAAGTGATGAAAATTGAGAAATCAGAAGAAAAGTGTGCCTGACCGAAAGTCAGTGACTCCAAATGTCACACTCTACATCTCAGATTAATACTGAGTTTGATTTAAGGGCATTTTAGCACTTTTAGGACCTATTAGTCTCATGTGGACTCTGTAAAGCAGTCTACTTTACTTTTTGGAAGACATTTACTTTGCTATCTGGATAGACAATGTTGGAGCAAGCTGATATTTAGACAAGGCAGAGGTCTGTTCTGCAGAATTGGCCAGAGAAGTTGTAATTTTTGGAAGTGAGTTCAGCCTCCAATGTTAACAGGAAACGTGTGCTGCTCTGAATGTATACACTTGGCCTCAACAAATAAGCAGTATAATACTGTATCGACGCTGTGGCTCCACAGAAACACAGAGTTTGAAATAAAGTGAGACAACCTGACATAGGAAGAGAGAACACTCAAGCAGGTGGTGCTGGTCAAACAATTCATTTGTATTATTGTGTAAAGCCTCAGACACACTCAGACAAACAAATATTTGTTGTAAATTCTGCATAACGTGCACTCTTGCAAAGTTTCACAATCCCCTTGGTAGAAGCTTTACTTTCTTCTGAGCTGATGTGGGTCTTGTTGGGCGGTCCACTGGAAAAACTGACACATTTGAAGGTAAGAACCTCATGCGCTGTGCAGACAGTTTACTCACCAAGACCTGCAGTTCAATTCAGATCAGCGGGAACTGTTACTTTCTCAATGGAATACAAGCTCATAAACAAGCAGCATCAATCTTCATTAAGAGAAATATTTCCATCAACAGTATGGATGCATATCGTTGTGTTCCCACATAATGTTGATGTCCAAAATGTAAATGTCATTTGTCATATCTTTCTTAATTTTTCAAACAAAGTCTGCTTTGCCATGTACTGCTTTTTTACATAGGTGTTAACCTTTTTTAAATAAAAGCTCTATTAATGAGGATGAAATTGTGTTAAGCAATGTTTGGAATACCAGAACTAATCACAATTGTGACCAATAGTATAATGCAACTATAATTACAGGATTAAGTGTCCATTTAACAGTTTGTCTAAATAACATTAAGTGCACTTTGAAATGTAAAACTCCAACATTCTATGGTACATTGAATCGCTCAATAGAGAAAAAATGTTGTATTGAATTATATATATAACAAGCCTGATTTAAATTTAAAGGATGACAAAATAAAAAATCCCAATTTTTCAGGCAATACACTGTGGAGGTGGTGGGAGACAGGAGAATGGCAGCCAAGCTGTCCTCCCTGCTGGAAAATGTGTCCCACCCCCTTCAGGACACCCTGTCCTCACTGTGCAGCTCCTTCAGTGACAGGCTGCTGCACCCCCGCTGCCTCACGGAGAGATACCGCAGGTCCTTCCTTCCTGCAGCAGTCAGACTATACAACCAGCACAGCCCCTAGTAGACCCCCCCCCCACAATACATTATGTAACTTTTAATTTTTTATTATATCTTTTGTATTTTTTATTATATCATAATTTAGTACCGTGCATGTAGCATGTAACATTTGTAACATTAAGCTGTCTGTGGCTCTTTTTCTGCTGTAACATGTACATTTCCCCTCTGTGGGACTAATAAAGGTATTCTGATTCTGATTCTGATAGTGCATCAGTTGTGTTGGAATTTAGGCATCCTGACAGAATGACAACATTTCTGCTGGAAAATTCACTTTTTGTGAAGCCACAGTGGATTTCTAGATTATTTTGACCATTTCAAGGACACATCAGCCGTAAAATGTTGGAACTTGGATCTGCTTTTATAAGTTGTTGCTCTCTTGTTTACATGTGTAGATGCGACATGGGAATGTTAATTTCCACAGCTCTACCCCAAGTGATGCCTGAGCCATATTTTCTCAAATTCTTGATCCCCTAATTACATAAATATAGTGGAGAACGATGGGAATAAAATCGCAAGAAATACAAACAGAGAAAGAGGATGGAAAAAATATGTTTATTATTATTTGGGTAAGATAGTTGAGATGTAATGCAGACTTGTAGCATGTGATTTGACAGCACCTGCAGCCAAACCAATGTGTCTGCATTAGCTCTCCTCTGGCTCATCATCAATGCACCATCACAGTCATCAGCTGCTTATCTTTCCCAACAGTGCCATGAAGTCATAGCAGTCAAGTCAGTCAAGTGACCAATTATATATTGATATTCTGTACAAACTGTGAAGTCCACTGAGACAAATGTAACATTTGTGATATTGGGCTATATAAATAAACATTGATTGATTGATTGATTGATTGATTGATTGATTGATTGATTGATTGATACTCTCGTCCAAAATTGTGAGTTGGTTCAGAGCTGACTTTCAATTGTTTTGTATACTAAAACTGGCAAGGGGAAAATTATAATTAAAGGAAACGTGTCCCTTATTTCCAAAGCTCATGCAAAATTAACCAACTGTACAAAGACACACCTGCATCCTCAAGAGAGGGGGTAAAAGGGCACATCCGCTCTGAAGAAGGGGTCTTCCATTAACTATCGTGACATCTGAATGAAGGAAGTGGCCTCTCTCTGAATTTGTTTTGAGTGGTCATTTCAGAAGAGGTCATGCATCACTTTAAAGTCAAACCCCAGAAGGCCTAATCACACACACAAAACCCATACACAAACACACACACACGACATAGGCCAATTATCAAAAGTGTGTCTCTACCTGCCCAAGTTGACACAAAGACACACACACACACACACACACACACACACGCACACAAAAACACACACATGCAGTCACACATGCCTAGCAGAATAGCTCAAACAAATACACGAGTCACTCAAACTGTCCACCACTGTCAATTGATCAGAGACTGCCCTCACACATATTTCAAACACACAAACTCTGACTCCCCTATGACTCCACTGAACTTTGACCTTAGGTGAAGGGGGTTGTTGTCTGATGGTGAGGGTTCATTCTCTGTCTGTGAGGTCGTTTCCTGCCAGAGTGACTGTGAGGGGCGAAAAGGGGCTTTTTGAGTTGAACTTCAATACAATCAATCAATACAACTAAGCAGGGTAACACTTTATTGAACAGAAAATATGGATAAGATTTATTCAATTGTGTGCTTCATATCTATGAGCCCCCCTGGCCTTACCCCTTACTTATATCGTTCAGGGTAACAATTTTTTCACCTCAAATGCTACCACATAGAGACAGAAATTGAATACAACATCGCAGATAGATAGTATTAGTTGATATGTAGTTTTTTAGGGGAATTCCATGCTGGTCTATGCTGGTTTTTTCAGCAGGGATATCACTTATTTTTACCTAAAAATAAAGAAGTTACAGCTAATATCGTAGTACTGGCTGCATTATTAATATGTAAGTGTTTAGCTAAAATTGTATTCCAGCTTCACCAGCAATAGCATTCTGTTGAACCATCATTGATACCTTGCTGGTGTACCAGCTTCACCAGAAAAAATATGCTGGTCGACCAGCTTCATTAATGGGACATTGCTGGTATACCAGCTTCACCAGCAACATCATGCTGGTATACCAATGAAAGTAGAAGGCTATATTACGTATACTATGAAGAACTTCAATTATCAAATTGTTCTCTCTGTCCTCTTAAGAGATGATGACATTAGTATTGTCTTAACTTAGAGATTTCCTTGGTACTTTCATTTAGAGGGGTGGGGGGGCAGAGAATGAGGAATCTGCTCTGAGCTTCGTTTGAAAACAAGACAAACACAATCAGCATCTCAAGAGCCACATCTGGCTCTGGTCGGCGGAGCCTGGACTCTGATTGAGGGGCCCAGCAGGCTCTATTGTTTCCTCAGATTTGTTTTGCAGCATGTCAACCGGGATAAACAAAAGCTATGATATGTTAAATGTTGTCAGTGTGTGGAACCAATGCTTCGATACAAACGAAAAAAACATCACCTGTCAAAATGTCTTTTCATATTACAGTCCATGTGTAATGAAGTGCCTGTGGCTGGCTGTTGGCAAAGAGGTAATTGTGGGTTCAATTTCCTGCTGTTTGTAATGCTTGTATCAGGTTTCTGCCTTTTCCTGTGGTTTAACCTGTAAATATGCTTGCATGGCTGTAACCTTTAATATGATATATTTAGATTTTTTTGATGTTTTGTAGTGGTATGAATTAAATGTTTGAGTATGTTATATGTTTTGTTCACAGTTTTACCCCAAATTGCAACTTAAGGGTCTAATATAGTATTTTCATTATAATCTGATTTAAAGTCGGTAAGAAAATAGTATTGTGTGGTATTAGTTATGATGAAATTATTTGTCAGGAGTTTCATGCATCTGTTGAGAAAAACACATACTCTAAAAGATTATTTTTTTTACCATTACGACAGCAGTAACTTTTGTGTTTTCATTGTTTTCTGTTATTTTAAGAGGTACAGTATAGTTGAACACAAATCCACCTCAATGGCTGTTAAAGCCAAATGAAACGTAGCATGACTTCAATTTAGACGTCTCACAATAAAAGCTCTGCAAATGTCAAAAAGAGGTTTTGGCTTGTATTCAGCAGACAGTGTGAAGTCACAGCACAGTTATAGCTCCCCAGAACTGTGTGTAAAAACTATTGTGCTGCAAGGAATGAGCCTCAAACATGCCCCAGGGGAACCCTCCTTTTCTTTTTGTATAGGAAAGGCCTTAATTATTCGAGACAAACAGAGCCATCATTATATTTAACAGAGTATCATAAACATTCCTGCACGCTGGATGTCGATGTGAAGGCCTCTGCCTAGATGGACTAAACACAAGGACATGACCTTGCATCCCACACACGTACACAGATCTCCAATGCAGGCATAGGTGGGAATGCCTACCTTGACTACAACCTAGCCAACAACCCTCGTCTTCTCTATGATGTTTGTTCAAAACAAAAACGTAGCCTTCAGCACAGTTTGATCTGTTTTCCTGATCAGCCTCACATTCAATTGTACTGATTACATTAGTTTGTACAGGTGTACGTGTACCTCATAAACTGTTAGCACTGAACTTTCACCTTAATGTGAGATGATCTTGCTGATTTTTAAGAGCTGGTTGAGTGAACAAAAACACCCACACAGATAAATTACCAGCCGTAAACATGCAGCCCTGAAGGAACACCACATGCCTCTGTGTGTATGACTGTAATTGTGTTTTAAAGCATGTAGGCAAGTGAGAGTGTATATATATATATTAGTGTAAGGTCACGTTTTTAGCACTCAATCTACGCCCTTTTACCAACTGCTCTCTTCTACTCTCATCCCACACTGGCATAAACAAATAAAGATCATCATTGTCAAAAAAACATTTTGTGCAAAGCTCCTGCAAATGATTCTCTGAGCTGAATACTTGCAGGAATGGAGGGAAGATAGGAAAGGTCTGGTTCTAGATTGAAAATAAATTGACCATGTTTGGCTTTGAAAGTAGGCTGTGTCTGAAGGGAAAGGGAAATGGAAACATAAAGGGTCCAGACCATAATTCAGCCATGCTTAGGTCTAGTGTCTTTGTCTTTGGTGTGTGTCTGTTTTTAAAGATATAACCAAGGCAGAGTGACTAATGAAGCTGATTTTTCTAGCTGTCAGACAGGACATCCTGCCTGCACTGGGGGCCATGTGGGGCTGCTGCTGATGACCTCAACACGCTGAAATTCTGAGAAATAATCCCATCTAGATAAACACGTCATGCATTCATCAATGTATGGCCACAGACGCCCTCTTCCTTACAGATTCTGCATACATGTCAGATTAATGTGTCTCAACGTTCCCATTGTTGATACAGGTTTACGTGCCATGTAGCATACTTGTATATGGTAAATCTTCAAGTCAGGTGCTCTAGAGCTACAGAAAATGTCCAAGAAAAAGGGGTTAGATTAGCCTGGAAAAAGCAAAGCCCTGGAGCGGATTCAGAATAACTAATCACCCAGCTCTGACGCTTTCCATACCAACGTTCAAAACCTTCAATATAGTAAAAACCCTCTGATTAAAAAAACACCACTATGACATAAAAAAGTGAATTTACGGATAATTAAATCATTGACAAATATCTGATATCAAGCAACATATATGTTGGATTGTTGTTGATCACTGGCAGCAATGTGATGTTGCTAATACTGCAAAGTAACATTTCCACCTCAGCGGGTCTGTCACTTACTGAATTAGTAAGTAGAAATTAACCATTGAATAGTAAGTTATGCTGTCAGAAATGCACACATTACTGCAACACTAAACCAACAACAACGAGTGGTTAACCCTTTCAATTCAAATATAGAAAAAACTATAGATTGTTTATAGAATGCAGTTAGAAAGGAATTTGCTAGAACTAACTTCATGTTCTTTTGGAGTCTTTTAAAAGAATGATTTGATAAACAATGCAACATTTTTATATATCATTTTACAATATAAAAATGGCATCAGTCAATGTATAGATTCAGAAGAATTCCCTCTCACCTTTGCCTAGCAGACACACCAGCATTAAGGCTCATATAGGCGTTTTTAAAAAGTATGTGTTAGAGTGACAAGGCTTCATTCTCGCTAAGTGATGGATCAGTGAAAAGCACAGTGTTTGGCCGGCTAGTTGATATATTTGCAAATAACAAGTAATCTCCCTGTAGCAAGCCAAACATGCCAGTGTTTGCTTGCTTATTTCCCGTAAAAGAACTGCACACTCATTCGTTCTTTAACACAAGCAAAGGCAAACATTCCCTTTATCTTGCAGACTTCTCTTTTCGCCTTCTTTTATTTCCCCCCTTCCTCTGTGACCCAAGGAAGGGCCCTCTCATACACTCACCCCGGAACAAGCCTGGAGGTCTTCAGACCACACACAGAGCAGCACAAGGATCTCTCTCCGACTCTTTTCTCCTGCCTTTCCTCTCTCATAACCCACTGTTTTATGAAGTATCTCTTTCTCTTTCATTCCATCTTCTTCATATTTCTTTCTATCTCTATTTCCAAATTTCACCTGCTCTCAGCCCATCTAAACCGCGGCAGAGTAAAGGGTGCGTTACCGTGCTGCATGTTTCTATCTCTACTCGAGAAATGTGTTTTGCACATCTGTTTGTTTGACTGTGCTCATGTGAACTGTTGAGAGGATGGTCAATTGGTAGGATAGTTGTGCCTGTGAGACCACCCAATCAGCTAGGCCAAGACATGGGGAGTTTAGGCTCTATTTTCAACGCCTCCACTGTTCCCAGGGTCTCAGCTCTGTATGAGATGAATCCCTCTCTGTCACCAGTATGTGTAATTAAGACACAGCTTGGATAGTAGTCACGTGTCTAGCATTCAGGTGAAAGACAGGAGGTGCAAACAGAGTGTGTGTTGATAAAGTAGGGAGAAAGAAAGTCACATGATTAACAAATAGTTAAACCAGAAGGCTAAAGGACCTCTGCCACTCTCAGCGACAGTATTCAAACTATTATTAGCTAATTTGTTGATACACCTAGTACAAAGTAGAATATTTTGGATTTAATAAAACATACAGAGCCAACAACACACAAGACGCAGTATTTAAAAGAAAAAAAGGTTATACCAAATGTTAAACAATAAGGAGAGAAGGAGAAGGTGAGAAAAATTAAAGAGGAAGGGAAAAAATAAAACCAAATGACAATTCAAATATATCCATTTTTATAACCCAGCCATAATAGAGTATAATGGGGGTTTTGACAAAGAGGTACTTTGATACACTCATCTGATAAGACTGTGAGGGTTCATCCGACAACAAAAGTTGGGAACCACTGGTGTGAGGAAGTCGCTGATTTCCTCAGTATATCTATATTATATATTCCTCTGTAATTCTCTCACAGCCACAAACCACTTGAAGACAGAGAGCTAGTTTCACAATCGGTGGGAACACATGAGTGAACAGTTATCGCATATCAAAGTGGTTACATATAGTCTTTTTATACATATGGAAAGAGTTCATCAGGAAGCATAAAGGCATAAATGTCCTTGACCCGGTTGGTCTGACATGGTAGCTGATACTGTGGATAAGGAGGCCTGAGCATCGTGTTGGGTGGCACCATCTGTGAGCCTGGGATTTACAGTGTCTCCAGACCACACACAGACAGACAGACAGAGGGAGGGAGGGATGAACAAATGGAGGGATGATATGGAGAGGGAAGGAGAAGGTCTGAGTGACTCTTGATATGAGGTAACTGGGCATGGTGACTGTAGCTCAGAATAAAGGTAGGTATATTAAATATTCTCTGAAACAGGTGGAGTCAAACTTTTGGGGGCCAGGATTCACTTAGATTGGGAGAATGGATCAAGTAACCCCTCCTAATCGTCATTATTGTGCTCTTGGATGCGAACAGAACTTTTTGTGTTGTACTTTGAAAAAATGAAAAACACATATCAATATGAATCATCCCAGCTAGCAGGGAACGTTCTCCCAACTTTGGCTAACGTTACCTACAGGTTCTAATAATGTTTTAAAGAAACGTTTTAATCTGATGTTCAAAGAACCTTTTGAGGATGTTTATTATTTCAAATAATGTTCCTATAAGGTTTAAGGTTAACTAAGACATAACGTTTTAACTGCAACATTCAGAGGATGTTTTGAGGATGTTGTTGAGGCCTGAGATGACAGAAAGTTTTTTATAAAACGTTCCTTTAATGTGATATGTTAACAAAGGTGGAACGTTTTGCCTGCAACCTTCTGAAGATGTTCTTTGGACGTTGTGTGATAACACTTTATATTAAGATACACAAATTAACACAAATTAACCATCAACAAGTTGTTTATTAACATGCATATTAGCAGTATATTAGCTCTTTATTAGTCATTATAAAACACTTATCCATGCCTTATTCTACATGACCATATTCTACAAGTAATAAGCGATTTGTCACGATCCTAATGTTATGTCACGTTTTTAGTTTAGTCTGTCTTGTTTTGGGTGTTATTTTGTAATTCTGTTCCCCCTGGCTTTTTCTCATTTCTCTAACTCCCCTCCTCGACTCCTATCCTCGAGACTCAGTCCCGCCCACAGGAGATGCGAGTGGAGGAGCCGAGGAGGGGAGCCGAGGAGAGAGGAGGGGAAGCAGCAGGCGGTTAGAGAAATGAGAACTCCTCTCCTCTGAGCGGTCATTTTAAAGAGACGTCCATTAATGATGACAGGAGGCACAGCAGCCCTCTGTCTGATGGACAGATGTGTTCATGATGACTTATATATTTACTTTTAATTCATTCACAGTGCGGTATAATGAGACAATAATAGGCTACAGATGCGGACATACACACACACACACATATATATATGTATATATTTATAGAAATATATACAATTTCAGAATCAAACAGCGCACTCTCATAATAACGTCACACTATCAGAGACTGGATATATACCCCCCCCATCTCTAGTCGCTACAATAAGGAAAATAAATTATGGGCCAAAAGTTTTATTTACAAGTATTAAAAGTAAGCAGAGGACACCAAACCAACTGAAACCTGTCTGTCCGCTGCATCTACGCACACACTGTACCACACACACCTACACATAATCAGGCTACTGCCGTTGTGTATTTTATTACATTATGTGGAGCATTAAATGGTTTTAGAAAAATATCGACTCTTTGTAGATATCTACTAAACTAAAGCAAATAAAGAGAGTAGGCCTGTTATACTGAGTGATATATATTATACACACTGCTCTGCTTTCTGCACGGACAGCTGTTCTCTCTGTAAACATCGCGTTGCGATGAGAGCAGTTAATAAAATAATATCCAGGGGATGCATGCAGAGCTGTCATTGGCTGAGCTAAGTCCGGCCGTGCGTCACGACTCTTTGAAACATCTCTGTTCCCGGAAATGCATCCGCGAAGGAGCTGTGGAGGACCGTGGAGGAGCCATCAGTGTATCCTCGATTATAGCTCCTCCAGAGAGCCTCCTCGATGCTCAATGCTCGGTCCTCGAAGTGCATTTAGAGAAATGAGATGTCCTTCAACATGGCGCGCTAAAATTCATTTCCGGGTCACTACCGGAAGACCGAGGAGGGGGATTTGATGAAATGAGAAAGGGCCCCTGTCTCTTGTCTTCCTTCCTGTGTTTTTCCTCCTGTGTCTGATTGTCTAATTGTGTTCACCTGTTGCCCTTGTGTTTCTACCTCCCCTGCCCAGCTGTGTCTTGGGAAGAGGTCCCCTATCGAGTCTCCTCTCGAGTCCCCTTTCAAGTCTCCTCTCGAGTCCCTTTCAAGTTCCTTCTCAGGTCCCCTCTCGAGACCCCTTTCGAGTCACCTCTCGAGTCCCCTCTCAAGTCCCCTCTCGAGTCCCCTCTCGAGTCCCCTCTCGAGTTCCCTCTCGAGTCCCCTCTCCAGTTCCCTCGCCAGTCCCCTCTCAAGTCACCTCTCCAGTTCCCTCTCAAGTCCCCTCTCGAGCTCTCTCTCAAGTCCCTTCTCGAGTTCCCTCTCAAGTCCCATTTCTAGTCCCTACTCAAGTCCCTACTCTGTCCTATACTGTTGGGGGTCCCGCCAACCCCATGTCCTGTTCTGTTGGGGGTCCCGCCGACTACTGTTCTGCCGGGGGTCCTGCTAACCCTATGTCTTATGCCGTTGGAGGACCAGTCGACACCTGTCTCGCCGAGGGTCCTGCCAACTCTATGTCCTGTCCCGTTGGGGGTCCCGTTGACTACTGTTCTGCCGGGGGTCCTGCCAACCCTATGTCCTGTGCCGTTGGAGGTCGAGCCGACACCTGTTTCGTTGGGGGTCCTGCCAACTCCATGTCCTGTGGCATTGGGGATTCCACTGAGGGTCCTGCCAACTCTGTGTCCTGTGTCGTTGGGGGTTCCGCTGAGGGTCCTGCCAACTCCAAGTCCAGTGTCGTTAGGGGTTCCGCTGAGGGTCCTGCCAACTCCATTAGTGTTTCGTCAGCTATTTTTTTATTTAGTTTTAGTCTTAGTCCTGTGTTAAATTTCCTTTTTAGTTTTAGTCATATTTAGTCACCTTCATCCTGTTTTTATTTAGTCAAGTTTTAGTCGACTAAAAGTCTGAGCATTTTAGTCTTATTTTAGTCGACTAAAACAGTAAACATTTTAGTCAAGATTTAGTCGACTAAAAGTCTGAGCATTTTAGTCTTATTTTAGTCGACTAAAACAGTAAACATTTTAGTCAAGATTTAGTCGACTAAAAGTCTGAGCATTTTAGTCTTATTTTAGTCAAAGAAAACTAATTATTTTAGTCTACTTTTTGTCAATGAAAACTGTTGAGCCTTTTTTAGTCATCAGATTATATAGAACATTTCAGTCAAACTGGTCTAGCCAAAACCAATAATTTGTCATTTTAGTCAAACGTATTTCACAATAAGATTATATCTTGTCCTTATTTGATGAAAAACACAGGTTGAATGATTAAGAATGCAGCTTTGCAGAGAATATCTGGTCAGGTTTGTGGTGTTTTTACCAGCTGTGTTATGGCCACATTGCTTCCCTTCTGATAAAACAATGCATTCGCTTTTTTTCTCCGCCTCATTGTAACGAAAATGGGCCCAAATATCACATAGTTTCTTTCTCCCAAGCAGTGGTGGCTTTAGACTTTTTCGTTGTCAGTCATTTTGACGGACAGGATCGTAACATTTCCGTCATAATCCATTATTATCCGTCGAGTGCACAATTTATCACTCACTCGCGCTGACGGGGGGGTATTCGGTTACCGCGAGTGCGACCACTGCTCCCAAGCCCTGTTGTTGCCATTTTATTTTCTGTTAAATAAGGTTAGTTAGACCATGAGTTAGACCCGAGTCTTCCTGACAGTTCATATTGTGCCGCTGCTCGGTGTAATTCAAATCTAACACCGCGCACCACAGACACACAGTTGCTGCCCTGCCGCAGCACCGGAAATGGAACTGATGGGAGAAAAACTGACTATCAGAGATGTAACGTTATCTTTGATAATATTTCGTCTCCTCATTTTTCGTCAACGAAAGTAAAAGAGAGATTTTGGCATAGTTTTTATTTAGTAAACTACATTTTCGTCTCGTCACTTTTCGTCAACGATATTGCATGATGATTTCGTTACAGTTATTGTTTACTGCCGTCGGTGCGGTCTCGTCATCGTCTCGTTTTCGTCATGGAAAAAAAGGTCGTTGACGAACATATTTCGTCATAGTTTTAGTCAACGAAATTAACACTAAATTCCATGTCCTGTTTCGTTGGGGGTTCCACCGGATTTTCTGCCAACACCTGATCTTGTCCTGTTGGGGGTCCCACCGACACCTGCTCCGCCGGATTTCCTGCCAACACCAGATCCGGTCCTGTTGGGGGTCCCGCCGACACGTGCTACGCCGAGGGTCCTGTCGACACCAGCCCATGTTCCGTCCCGAGTCCCGTCTACGCCTGTCCCGCTAGGGGTTCCACCAGCTCCTGCTCTCAATCCCAGTGCTCCTGAGATCCAGCTGACACTGGAGGGGTCCCATTGCGGCGTACGTCGTCTTCCGGAGCTGTCCCGTCGCCGTCTTCTTGCCCGACCTTGTGCCCAGCCTCCTGAGTTTCCCAGCCGTGGTCTTCGCCCTTGAGCCCGGCCCCCTGACTTTTCCAGCCGCTGCCTTCGCCCTCATGCCCGGCCCCCTGAGTTTGCCCGCTGTGGCCTTCGCCCCTTTTTGAACTCTGCCTTGTCCCCGAGCCGTCCGCCCGAGACCATCTCCTGTTCCTCTGCCTTGCCTCTGGGCTGTCGACCCAGACCCGTCCTCCGGACCCCCTCCACCCACCCTTTTGGAAGTGTTGGACTTGTTTGTGTTTTATGGACGTCTAGGATCCATCCCTTGAGGGTGGGGTTCTGTCACGATCCTAATGTTATGTCACGTTTTTAGTTTAGTCTGTCTTGTTTTGGGTGTTATTTTGTAATTCTGTTCTCCCTGTCTCTTGTCTTCCTTCCTGTGTTTTTCCTCCTGTGTCTTATTGTCTAATTGTGTTCACCTGTTGCCCTTGTGTTTCTACCTCCCCTGCCCAGCTGTTTCTTGTCCCGTGATTACCCCTCTCTATTTAGTCTTGTCTTTTCCTGTGTTCCCCTGTTGGTTCATTGTTTGTCTCTCCTGTCTCCCTCCATGTTGGTCACGGTCAGTTTTGTGTGTTTATGCTACCTTGTGCAATCTATGTTTTCGATTCATGCCATGTTTTTGTTTATCAGCTTCTAAATAAAGCTCGCTTTTGTTTCTAGACCTTTATGGGCCTAATAAGGCAGTAGTACCACAAGAATAGTAATTCTCCCATAATAACACTTAACAAATGATCTATTCTTATGTAACAAGACATGAAACGATAAGTGTTAATTGTGTCTAAATAACTCAAAATTAGGTATTTATATCTAAGAACATGTTCCCTATTTTAAAGTGAAGTCTTGTGCATAACAAATACGCTAGTAGTTTGACTCTAAATTACCTGAACAGGTTCCCTATTCTAAAGTTGCCTCCTCTTCACACTTTGTAAATACAATATAGCACACAACTACTGAAATTAACCTCAACAGTACATGAACAAAGTAGGCACACGTTGAAATATCTGTTTTATTAAGGAACCACTAAAGAGAGCTTCAGACACATTCCAAAACATGTCAAGTTTCTCCAAGGCTGAGAACACATGATATGCAGCCTGTACTTTTTAAGAAAAACGTATTTTGTGATCATACTGTGTGACCTGCTTGTACTTACACAATAGGCGCGTTCACACCGCAGTAATTTTCCAACTTTAGTTCATGAGAACTCTTTAGTTCTCATGAACTAAGTACAGATCGCGTTCACACCGGAATAAGTTCCTGGGGAAGGCAAATGAAGCCACTGACGTCACTTCTTCTTCTGCTTTTGGTTTACTGGCAGGCCGCAAACAACTTCACGGCGTATACTGCCACCCGAAGTCCCCGGCCGGAAGTCCCCGGAGTTGGGGACTGGCTTCAGTAGACACTGCTGGGTCTCGCCAGAACGCCGACACCTCCTCATCTCCACCGCTCCCATGTTTTCTTTTGTGTTGCCATAAGTTAGTCTCTCTGCGCTGGGCTAATGCTAATGCTAATAATGCTAATGCGAGGATAATAAAATGGCGGCTTCACAAAACTTTTTGGGAGTTTTACGGGGCGTGGTTTGCAATCCGCCCAGCCAATCAGACATAGGAACCTTTTTCTCCCACGAAAGTCCCTGCTCTCTAGCAGGGACGGAAAAGGGGGTAAAAAGGGTTCTGATTAACTCATTTTAGTTCCGGCTCTTTTTGGTGTGAATACGACATTTCGGAACTATATCGGAACTAAAGTGGGAAAAGTAATGCGGTGTGAACGCGGCTAATAGGTGTACTGTTCTCTCTATGTGTACCAAAACTTAAACGTTGATAAGTCAAAAATCATAAAAGATATCAAAAATCTGAATATGGTTTTAAAAGTTGGAATGAAGTCTCTAGCTGAAAGTATGTGGAAGGAGTAGCATTTGGCGCAAGGTGTAGGTAAAAGAGGATTTGAAGGTTCCTCCCTTTGACTTCCATGTTAAAAAAAGAGTTTAAAAAACTGAATATTTCAAAAAGTGTGAAATATTTTGAAAAAGTTGAATGTTTCCCACTGATTGCGGAAAAGGCTGAATAGTTTGATATTTGAATGGTTTCTGTAGCTGAAAGTATGCTGAAGTTATTGAAAGCCAAAGTATTGGTTGATTCGAAGATTCAAAGAACTATAGTGGAATGCTGTAAACAGCATTCACACTAACTAGTTGATGGTTCATTTGTATACCTTAATATAAAGTGTTACCCATATTATAGATGTTCTTTTATAAATCATTCCCTCAATGTTACATGATAACAAAAGAAGATTCACCACTGAACTCCGCCGTTTGAAGGCCTCTGGACGCCAGCTGGAGAGGCTCTCCAAAAAAACTGGCCTCACAGTCCACCTCCTGGCCTTTCGTGAGCATATAAAAACATACAAGGAAGCTCTCTCCCATGCCAAGACACACTACTACTCCCGTCTCATTGGTGCTCAGCAAAGCAACCCCAGAAGACGGTTCTCCACCATCAACCGCCTACTACGGCCCCCTGACGCCCCCCAGCCCTCAGGGGCTCCCGATCTGTGCTCCAAATTTCTCGACTTCTTCCAGGCGAAAGTCGAGGACATCTATCGGCAGCTCCTGGTGACTGGCCCTTCCCCCCTACCTGCACCTCAGGCACCTGGTAACGCACCTCAAGCGCCGCGCCTCTCCCACTCCAACCTCTCCTCCTTCTCCCCTGTGGATGCTCTCCAAGTGGCCAAACTGGTCAGCTCGGCCAAGACCTCCACCTGCTCCCTGGACCCCATGCCCACAGCCCTGGTCAAGGACTGCCTACCCACCCTCTGTCCCTACATGGTGGTCATCATCAACGCTTCTCTGGCTTCTGGTATAGTCCCCACCAGCTTCAAAATGGCCTCAGTCACCCCCATACTCAAAAAACCTGGCCTGGACCCCGACGACCTCCAGAACCACCGGCCGATCTCCAACCTTCCCTTCGTCAGCAAAACTCTGGAAAGAGTGGTCGCCGTACAACTCCATCTGTACATGTCCAACCATGAGCTCTATGAGCCCTTCCAATCCGGCTTCAGACAGCAACACAGCACTGAGACCGCCCTCATCAAGATCACCAACGACCTCCTCATTGCTGCTGACTCTGGCCGCCTCAGCATCCTCATCCTCCTGGACCTCTCTGCAGCGTTTGACACCATCTCTCACAACATCCTCCTCACCCGCCTCTCAGACCTCCTGGGTGTCACTGGCACAGCGCTGTCCTGGTTGACATCCTACCTCCACAACAGGAAACAGTTTGTCTCCATCAGTGGCTCAAACTCACCCCCGACCCCAGTCCACCACGGTGTACCCCAGGGCTCTGTACTTGGCCCCCTCCTGTTCACCATTTACATGCTCCCCCTCGGCCAGATCATCCGACATCATGGACTCAACTTCCACTGCTACGCTGATGATACCCAACTGTATCTCAGCACCACTCCATCCTCCCAGCTCCCCCCTCAGTCTCTCATCAACTGCCTGCATGACATCAAGACATGGATGTCTTCAAACTATCTGAAGCTGAACAGCAGTAAAACAGAGCTCATGGTTGTGGCACCCAAGGCCCTGCTCCAGAAGGTTGGTGACTTCGTCCTTGAGGTCGACGGCTGCTCCATCTCCCCATCTCCTGAAGCCCGCAACCTGGGTGTGATCCTCGACTCCACCCTTTCCTACCATTCCCATGTCAAATCAGTGACCAAATCGGCTTTCTACCACCTGCGGAACATTGCCAGACTCCGACCGTCACTCTCGGAGTCGGTTGCCGAGACCCTGGTGCATGCATTTGTCACCACCCGCTTGGACTACTGCAATGGTGTCCTGTTCGGGGTTCCCAACAAAACCCTGGACAGGCTCCAGTATGTCCAAAACTGTGCAGCTCGGGTCCTCACATACACAAAGCCGTGGCAGCACATCACTCCCACCCTCATCCACCTCCATTGGTTGCCGGTCAAGTTCCGCATAACTTATAAAGTCCTCCTCCTGACCTACAAGTCCCTCCATGCCCTTGCCCCCCAGTACCTATCGGACATCCTCCACCCACATGCCCCACCCCGGAACCTGCGGTCTTCAGACTCTGGCCTGCTCACCACCCCCCGCACCAAACTGAGAACCTTCGGGGACAGAGCCTTCAGTGTGGCAGCCCCCACCCTCTGGAACGCTCTCCCTGCGGAGATTCGCAACATCCCCACACTGGACGCCTTCAAAAGGGCCCTCAAGACCCATCTGTTTATCAAGGCTTTCGGCCCTTGAATCGATCTGTTGTTTTGTCTGTCTGACCTTTGTTTGTTTTGTTTTGTTTGTGCTTGCCCTATTCCTGTAAAGCGACCTTGGGTCCCTTGAAAGGCGCTATAGAAATATCAGTTATTATTATTATTATTATTATTAAGAACATTTTCAAAGCAACATTCGGATAATGTTTTCAGGAGGTTATTCTTTTTTTATAAAACGTTCCTGTGATGCGAAATATTAACACGGTCATGGTCAACGTCAGATTTATTTGTAGAGTGCTTTAAAAAACAAACTTGTTGCATTTGTTTGAAAAGGATGTTTTAAAAAATCTGAATCAGAAACCTGCCGGTCCGCTGCAACTCTGACTACTTTTAAATCCAGGCTGAAGACTTTTCTTTTTGCCGCTGCTTTTAATTGAACTATTCACATCTTAAACTGTACTGTAACTTTTATCCATGTCTTTTTTTCTTTTAATGTTTATTTTATTATCTTTGCTTTTTAATGACTGATTTTAAATGCCATTTTCTTAAAGGAATGGTCCACTCATTAGATAATTAATCAAAACTTCAGTATTTAGTGAAACGTTATGTTTAAACCATACCCTGAAAAAATCAGCGATATTCCCCGGTAAATAATGATTTTATAGCTCTTTTTTATCAAGACCTGTATATTCCGTCTGGCCGCCGCCATGTTTGCCATTTTCAGTAGTCACGTGATGGTCGTGACGTCATCCATGCGTTCACTTTGTCAACACACGGAAATATGGTGGAGTATTTCAGTTCGGACTCGTCAGCAGAGGAACAAGTTTTGACCAATGTGAAGAGATTGGATGGGGGAATTCAGCCATACATATCAGTATGACAATACGACACCCTCTGTCCTAAGACCCTCACATCGTACAAGGAAAAACTTCCGAAGAAAACCCACAGTTTAAAGGGAACATGGGAGAAACCTCAGGGAGAGCAACAGAGGAGGGATCCCTCTCCCAGGACGGACAGACGTGCAATAGATGCCGTGTGTAAATTGAAAAGATAATACATTTGCAACATAGGTAGTCCAAATGTTTGGAAATGCATGTGTGTATAATGGGAAGATGATATAAGATACTATATGTATGCATGTAGTACCACCCTTGCTAGCGATTCCCTCTCTAGTTTAGCATACTCAGCTTCGTTGTCCCTGGCCATAGAATCACGATTTTATGGGGCCGGAAAAAACTGGGGTAAAATACACACTAGCCGGTACTACGCTATATGGAAAGGCCACCAAAAACTGTCCTGGCCTGGACGCTAAAGGACGTTAAAACGGGGCTAGCCGCTGCAATGGAAATGCGCTATAACATACCTTATTCTTACTCCGAGCACTACTTCTGCTCCTCCGTCGCTTCACACTTGCAGAGGGCGATTTCTCAACTGGCCGAACTGGTGTCCTGGTCGGTGATGACACCAGAAAGACCGATGGTACTGCATCTCCATTGAGTAATGGTTGTTCTTTAAATCCCATGTTATGTTTGATCATACTCTCAGTAGTCGTCCGGAAATGTGAAATGTTCGCTGCATACATGAGCCTGTAAATCTCTCGGTTCGGGCCGGCCACATTTCGCTAGCCACTGCCTCCGAATGTACTTCTTATGCTTACCTTTTGGCAACAGATGGAACCGAGCATTCCGTGGATTGTTCCTATTCGAATTATGGCAATATTTCGCGATACAGTGAGGCATATTTGAATAGAGAAACTACAGTAAATAACATGGAGATCAACGTGTCTTCGAAAACCAAACGCATGGATTACGTCACGTCCGGGAAATGGCGGCGCCCACAGTGTTGATGTTATTTCAGTATATAATCAGTTTAAAATCACTGATAATGTCATCGGATTAAAAAAAAAAAAAGAGAGACTGGCAGAGACTGGTCTGTTTTATCGGATGATAATTTTTAAAAAATGAGTGTCATGAGCATACCATTCCTTTAATGTCTTTCATTTTTTGTAAAGCACTTTGAATTGCCTTGTGTTGAAAGGTGCTATATAAATAAAACTGGGGTTACGTACTGTAACCCAGCTTCTATGAGTATAGGCGTAGCCCTCGAAGGCTATCGCTATTGGGTAATCCCTCTGCACGTGTGCAGCACTGACAGACTTAATCCACGCCCACCTATGACGTGGGCCCCACCTACGGACTCACTTCCGTATAAATAGGAAGTAGTCCCTACAATTTGCTCCCACACAAACAGCTTTTCTTCAGCTATTCGCGGAGCCAGTGGGGCCCGAACCTTAGAGGGCTGTGCCTATACTCATAGAAGCTGGGTTACAGTACGTAAACCCAGTTCTGTTTCGTATAAGGCTTCACCCTCTAAGGCTATCGCTATTGGGTTAAGGGCGAAGCAGGATGTAGTCTACACCCCACTGGTCCGTCCGTTACCAGAAGCACAAAAACACACCTACTCAATTAATAACCCATGTCCATTTCGCCATGCGTAAATGGAGCATCACATTCCCAGGGAATATAGCATTACAAAAATTAATATTCTCCATACGGGAAAGAAGGTAGGCTAAATAGGCTACCTGTCGTTTTTAAAAGTAGAGACCAAAGTCCCACTTGTTAAAACGATCAAAGAGGGGGAAAAGGGCAGCTCTCTAAGTGCCGACAGGCAGGAGAGAGGGCACTCAGTTGAGTCCCCGACATTACTCACTCTGACAGGACACTCAGTACTGAGTGTGTCAGAGAGGAATGGGAGACATCCCTCAAAATAAAAGAACAAGGGGAAGACCAAGATGCAGCAGTGCAAATGTCTTCCACTGTCATTCCTCCGTGCAACGCCGTGGAGGGGGAAATTCCTCTGGTGCCGTGCGCTTTGATGTTCTCCGAGGGATCCAACCCAGAGGAGAAATACGCCTGTGACACAGCCTCACACAGCCCGTGTGACAGGCGCTGTGCCGACAGAGGCTGCCCTATTGAGCGCTCTCTGTAATGCACTAACAGACGCTGGGAACTGCGTAAAGCAGCCGTGCGTGCAATATAGCATGACAGCGTGCGCACGGGACGGAGGAGATGAGATGTGGCTTCCTCCTCTGATGTGTGAGGAGGAGGAAAGAAGCCATCCAAAGGTATCACTCTCGATCTAAAAGAGCTTGCGATCACCTTTGGCATAAAAGCCGGGTTAGGGCGCAAAACAGCTGAACTGCCATCTCCGTGGATCTGGAGACATGACGGAGCCACAGAGAGAGCAGACAAATCACTCACCCTTTTAGCTGATGTCAGAGCCAAGAGCAGAGCTACTTTGGCTGACAAGAACTTTAGGGGGACCTGATCTAAAGTTTCAAATGGAGCTTTACTCAGTGTGCGTAACACTAAAGCCAAAAACCCATTGAGGCGCCAAAGCGCATGACACATGTCTGAGTCTCTGTGCTCCCCGTAGAAAACGTTTTGTCAGCGGGTGACTAAACACCGTGCTGACCCCAAACCTACGTGGCAAGATGAAATGGCAGCAGCATATGTTTTTACCGTGCTATAAGCCAATTCCTGTCCAGCAACAGGAACGACAGCACGAGGCAGGGGGGCCAACGGGGTCCAGGCTTTTCCCTGCATACCACACGGAACGCTGTCCATTTGGCTGTGTAGGATGTGTGTTCAGCAGCTGCGCTGATCGAACATCTCCCTGGCGATTTATGTAGGCCGCCGCTGCTTTGTTGTCTGTTGGAATCAACATATGTTGATTGTACAGCAACGGGATGAAGTGCTGGAGCACTTTCCATACGGAGAGTAATTCCAGCACGTTTATATGAAGAGACATGTGAGCCAGCCACTGTCCCCCCACTGCCTGCAACATGCACGTTCTTCAGCCTTCCACAGCCTGCGGTGTGTGACGTCACTCTGCTCAGGGGCACCCCCACTGACAGGACGTGGAGATTTTTCCAGTAGGTCAAATCCAAAACCACGGAAGGAGGAATGTACACCATGCGTCTCCTCTGACGCACGGGGTCGATGCACAGGCGAATAAACCACCTCTGGAGTCTCCTCACTATGAAGGAGACCCAGGGGAATCACCACGTGACCAGCTGATATCATGTCTAACAGCTGCATCACGGAGAGGGGTGTCACCGCCCCGCGGGGTGTGACGCGCCGGAGAGCTGTCACTTTCTCCCCTCTCCGCTGTGAGAGTCGCGCTCTCATGCGGGCTGAGTTCAATTCCACTCCCAGTTAAATATATAACCTGGGAGGGACGAGGACAGCTCTTCTTCCAGTTGATAATGAAACCCAGGTTTGACAGATGAGATACGAACTGTATCGTCTGTAAGCCGCTTCCTCCCTTCCTGGAGCGTGCCAGCCACAGCCGGTCGTCCAGGTAAAATAACACTCTCATCCCCATTCTGAGTAGCTGCTCCAACCGTCTCCACCCACTTTGAAAAAGTGCGTGGAGCCAGGAATGAGAAACGCAGGAAATTGCTGTGTTTCGGGATGATGGTTACGTGGAGGAATGCATCCTTCAGGATTATGGATGTGAACCAGTCTCCCTGGTGAACACTCCAGCACCTGTTTGATCGTCAGCATGGGAAAAGGCCATTCCCTTGTTGGACACTGACAGATCGAGGATGGGTCTCATTAACCCCGCCCCGTCTCCTTCGGGACCAGAAAATATCGGGAGTAAAAAACCCTGATTTTCTTCCCCATGAGGAACCCTGGAAAAAAACTTTCTTTTAACAAGAGTTCCTGCCGCTCTGCACGGAGCGCGAGACACTGTTCCCGGGATGACAGGGTTCCCTGTATCCCGTAGAACTGTGGGGGGGAGAGGCGAACTGCAGAGACTATCCTCTGCCCATCCGCCTGCTCATCCATCTGTCCATCAGACACACGTGCCGCCACCCTGAGTACCATACAGTACTCTGATAGCGCCGGTTGTACATTCTCTGGATGTGCTGTGGTTGGTGGCAAACCACGCCAGAGCCCTCCACACACTGCATTTCACACAGTCTCTCAATATGTCGCCGTTTAGGAGAAGACTCTCCTAAACTGCGCGTTCACGCTCAACATCACTAAGGGATGAGTGGAGGTGTGTCATAGGCGGAGTTTGACATTTGCTCTTGGAGGGGCAAACCTTTTTTACTGACGTCAGTACACAGTCCCAACTATTGCGTGGGGTGCTACGGATACAGTAGCAATAAAGCCAGCGTTCACCGCACTGAGTATGACTTTTCCACATACGAAACACAACTCGTCCCGTCATGCACGCCTCATGCCCGCCGTACACACACACTCATGGAAGGGGCGGTCTCTCCCCCCAACAACAGTGCATTACATAACTGTAAAATGTATCATAACTGTGCACAGTGGCGTTTTTATATGTACAAAAGTGGTGGGACACAAAAAACGTAGATGTCTATAAGCTTCTGCAGTGAGGCACTGGCACTGACTCTTCAGGTTTAAAAATATTATATTTTGACCTAAATCAAAATATAATATTATTTTCAAAAGCTTTTTTTGTCTGATGCTTCTATTAATTTTAAACAGACAGTTCAACAAAAGGATACCCAAAAAATGTAATTTTATAATTTAAATATTGAATTGTTCTCTCTTAGTAAGATCCCATTTTCAATAAAATTGCGGTCTTACCTTGACTTGAAGATGAAGTCCATGCTATCCTTTTGGACAAAAATCTCTATTACTTTTTTGTAAAAGTCCTCCTTATCTTCTTGTAGTTTCAAAAGTCTATCATAAATCTAATCTAATCGATAGATTTATGATAGACTTTTGAAACAGCTCTGAATGATGTGAGATGACGTGTGGTGGGGATGGCAGCTCTATGCCCCTATGGTCATTATTTTTTTGCCACACACATTAAATAGGAAAATACTCTGAGCATGCACAGTGTAGTTTTTACAGTCACCATTGACTTAGACAGTGAGAGGGAGGGGCATGATCGGGTTTTGTCCCACATGGCTCTAAACAGCTCAATAGGCACACACTGTAGACACTAATTAGAAGAACACAGACTAAAACAGCAATGTACAGATGCATCAGATGATTAAACATGATCTTAAAATATATTTTATATATTTTTTAATTTATTTTTTGCATTTTTTTGTAATAATTACTTTTAATTAGGGCTGTCAGTCGATTAAAATATTTAATCGCGATTAATCGCAAATTAATCGCACATTTTTTATCTGTTCTAAATGTACCTTAGAGGAATATTTTTCAAGTTTTTAATACTCTTATCAACATATGAGTGGACAAATATGCTTTATGCAACTGTTTATTATCATTTGAACAATGACAAATATTCTCATGAATATTAAACACAACAACCTCTGAACATTACAAATATTCGCCTCAATTCAACCTGGAACCTCTCTCATACAATAATACAATACAAATGGTGTGTGTGTGTGTGTGTGTGTGTGTGTGTGTGTGTGTGTGTGTGTGTGTGTGTGTGTGTGTGTGTGTGTGTGTGTGTGTGTGTGTGTGTGTGTGTGTGTGTGTGTGTGTGTGTGTGTGTGTGTGTGTGTGTGTGTGTGTGTGTGTGTGTGTGTGTGTGTGTGTGTGTGTGTGTGTGTGTGTGTGTGTGTGTGATGGATCGTTGGAGCTATGTGCAACTCAAGGCATATGCTCGAACGGGAGCTGCCTGGACGCTGCAAGCATGTTGCGCGCACTATCCGTGCTGAGTGTGCTGACTTTTCGTACAATGTCCCACTGTCTGGCTGCCTGCATAAAGTTAAGTGCTCGGCGCAGTTGTGTGGATAGAGCGCTCCTCTGTTTTCATTTAAACAGCTCCTTATATCCGTTAGCGCAGCTAGCTAGCACCAGATGCTAACAACAACAATGCACGTAAGGTCTCTCTCTCGCTCGCTCGGGCCACACATACGCACACCAACCCGGTCCTCCCGATAGCCAGTCGGTGCCTGCCGGTGAGCGTGGAAGTGTGGTCTGCCACAAGCGGACGGCAGGAGCGGGGCTGTCAGCATCAGCTTGTAGATGGTATTTTAAACTCGATGCGCTCTGAAACTACGGGGCGGCCGAGAAAAAAAAAATACAGATGCGTTAATCGCGTTAAAATAATTAGTGGCGTTAATTTTTTGCTGATGAAATCCAGCTGTATCACTCTGTGACCTTTGTGCGCCACTTTCATCAGTTTCTCTTTGGACCAAAGTAGTTGTAACCAGGAAACTGTCGAGAGGGAGGTCGGGGGTTTTGTAGCCCGTTTTCTTTTGGGTGCAAGGGGACCCGGAGTCTGACACTCAACATCTGCATCCAGGTACTGCCACGTTGTTGTCCCGGCAGAACTGTTTCACTGATCCCCACATATTGCTCCACGTATCTGCTTGTCTCTGAGATTTGAAGTGCGCCTTCAGGTTGTCGGTAAGCGCCGCAGCTTCGGAGAGTGTGCAGCTGGAGGACTGTAGGGCCTTGTGCGTAACATGAATCACACGCAGAATGTCTTCAAATACAATAACACAGGTAATGAAAGACATTCTGGTCATGTGGGCATAAAGGCCACTGGCCTCCACAGACCACTTGTCTCCCTCGTCACTTATTTCTCTCAGGCACCCTGTAATTGCAGAGTAGTGAGTTTTAACATAATTCACAGATCGCCACTTGTACGCCCATCTTGTCTCACTTGGCTGTATTATTTTTGTTTGTTTCAGATTCAGTGATTTCTGCATTTCAATGAATCAATGATGGTTTGATGGCTCTGCAAATACAGAGTACAGTTTGTCAATGACGTTCAGGAATGTTTTTATGCTGCGGTTGACAGCACAACACTCCACAAGCACCAGATTTAGTTTGTGTGCCAAGCAGTGCACGTACACCGTGTATGGGTGGGTCTCTTTGATGCGCTGCTGCACACCAGAAACGTGACCAGACATGACGGAGGCACCATCGTAACTCTGGGCAACAATTGGGATATGTTTCAGTCCACACATCTCAAGTCCTTTGTTTATTGCTTCCACAATCCCAGCCGCGTTGCGAGATGCTGAGCAATCAATAAAACACAAAAAACGCTCCTTGATTTCAAGCTGCTCTGCATATCTTAAACACACTGATAATTGTTCCGTTTTGCAAGACCTGGCCTCATCTGCAATTATAGAAAAAAAATCCAGTATCCTGCACTTTCTCTACAATTTCTGCACAAACTAAGTTAGCGCATATGTCAATGACTTCGTTCTGGAAATCTGGGCTAGTCGCATTGGAATAGTTGGACTGCATGCAGGCCCGGTTCTACGGGGGTGCATAAGGGTGCATTGCACCCTCAGTTGAGTCGTTATGCACCCTCATTTGAAAAATGTAAAGTAAAAAAAATTACATTTGGCCTACTATTACTAACAATAGTAGTAATAATAATAATAATAATAATAATAAGAAGAAGAAGAAGAAGAAGAAGAAGAAGAAGAAGAAGAAGAAGAAGAAGAAGAAGAAGAAGAAGAAGAAGAAGAAGAAGAAGAAGAATATAGTTGAAATAATATAAATTGTAATTGTGGTTGAATAGCATTGTCTGCTGCATTTATTTGATCAATTTAAACGGTAAGTAACGTTATTATGTCAGGTGCGCGTGACCTGTGCCGCTGCACATTCATCATCTGCAAGGTGCTTACACAGCAGTCAATGATGGATCAGAAAATGGTTAAAACAACCAGCCCTTATCGCCAGCATACACTGCATCTACTGCAGGTAATAACAGTTCAGATCATGGGGAGATTACGTTACTGTCGTGGACACTAACGTCCTCCTGCCCTACTCGCCGGCTTTTCCCGCCTCGCCCACAGAGGCGGAGCAGCCACAGCCGTCTTCGTTGCCCCAAACACCGCCACCCCTCGGCGGCCCGCAAGTGCCAGAGGACCTCTGCAAAACAGAGCTGGCCCAGGTATATTTAAAAAAGTACCCAACTCGCCTGTACAGTGGGGTGAGGCGCTCATTTTGCAGCTCATGGTTTCACAACAGAGATTGGCTGGAATATTCATGTAAAAAAGATGCCATCTTCTGCTATGCATGTAGACATTTTGGTTCAAGTAAGTCAGATGCCTTCACCACAACTGGCTACAACAACTGGCTCTAATAGGCTACGTGATAAGGGACTGGGAAGGCATAATCAAGCAAAGAGCACATAGATCCATAGATCTCTTAATGTTGCTCTCAAAGTGCACCAGATTGATGGTTTTAACTTCAATATTAAAAAAAAAATCTTCCCGGGGGAGCATGCCCCCGGACCCCCCAGAGGAGGTGAGGACCCCCATAGAGAGGCGAAGTCCCTCCCTTTCCGGGAGCCTCCATGGGACCCCGGAAGCGTAAAATTATACATTGAAGTCAATGGAGAGAGAAAGGTTATCTTTTGATCCCGTTTGAATTGTGCCCCGAATGACACATATGATGTTTGTCAATTTAAAAGAATATTTTGCAAGTCAAAAAAATTAAAATGTGTCGTAAAACTGTGAAGTTACACATTTTTTTGTGTGAAACCGCTGAGTGAACTACAGGTCTCTTGGTCTCGCACAATACGCGTCACCATCACAAAGATGGCCGTCACGTTAGCAAATTTCACCTGTTTCTTTCAGAATGAGAATAAAAGTATAAAACGAGGTGACTACAAGTCTGGACACGTTGAGAGCTGTACATACACGAAAGGGGAGTTATTCGGTTCTGTAAGAGCAGCGGGACCGGCTTTACAAGATGTTGGTGAGTAATATGAGTGCAATGTGTAACGTTAATGTCAGCTAGCTAACATTAGCTAACAAGGTACACTAACGTGTTTTGTTTCAGTAACTAGTGTTCTCCTTTAGAACTTCGTGGTCTGTGTGTATGCTGTGGATAACATTAGTGTTCACAAGAACAAGGTAAACTCCCGTGTTTTGTTTTAGTTGCTCTTCAGATTGAAGCGGACAGTTTTATATCGACTATACTGTATGTGTGATCTCCTTTTACATCTCGTTGTGTCATTTGAGTTTATTTGCTGTGTGTAGATTCAAGGGTTTTGGTTATCTTGTCAATTTGTTTGGTTATCCAGGCACAGCTGTGCGTGACTCCCTCGGGTACACTGGTATGTGTTTTCCTAAAGTAGAGAGCATTGATTAATTAATAAACTACACACTGAGTCTAGATCCTGACCAAATCCTTTTTTATTATTGATCAAATGTTTTCCAAAAATGTATTCATACACATTTAGAAAAATACAATGTACAATCACAACCAGTACAACACACATTACAAAAAATACAGAAAAAACAAACAATAACAACAATCAGACAAAACTATGGAAAAATAACCCCTCCCACCCCCAGATCCGGACCATCCTTGTATTATTGCTCATTCAATCTATTATAGCATGCTAACAAACATGGTACTTACTTTATTTGTACAGATCTGCATGGGAGATGATGGCGCGATGCAGAGCGCTGTCTGTGATTGTGCACGGGGGATGTACAAATGCAGCCACGCTGCAGCATTGGCAATATGTGCCATGTGGCAGATCAGCTCCACAGATGTCGAGTGCCAGTGGAGGAAGCCTGGCACTTCCAAAGTAGTCCAGTAGTCCAGCTGTCTCAACTTTACCAACAGTGAGAGGAGACATACAACCCACTGGCCAGAGACATCGCCACTCAGGATGTAGACTGGTTCAGGTCTGCACTGAGGGGCGCACAGTGTGGCATGGCATGGCTTTTGTCACCTGAGCCAGAGCCGCGGCCTCAACATCAGGCCATTGTCACCGTGAAGGGGCATGGGGGTCGGTGGCTTGAGGCAATTCTTTCCTCAATGCGACTGAGCAGAGACCAGCAAGCTGCCATCCAGACAGCCACCGGAGGACAGCGGACAAAGTGGCAGTTACACAGGCGGGGCAGGTTGACAGCCAGCAAGTTTGGTGCTGTGCTGCGGTCGGGACTTTCATCCACTCCATGCGCGTCCCTCATGAAGAGGGTGCTCGGGGGGTACAACTTGGATGGAGTCATGGCTGTCAACTGGGGGGTTGTAAACGAGGCCGAAGGGGTGAAGGCTTTTGTGCAGGCCTATCAGGAGACAGTGTTCGAGTCTGGTCTCTTTGTGAGTGAGTCGGTGTTTTGGGAGCATCCCCCGATGGAGTTGTGCAGCCATCTGCCCTGCTGGAGGTGAAGTGTCCACCATCATTATATAGGATATATATATATATATGTGTATACATATCTGTAAATTGTATAATTTTATTTGATTTAAAAGTATTTTTTATCTCTGTCTATAAACACAAACTGAGTAAGATTGACAATAAAGTTGACTTTGAAAAATATATATATTCTTTATGAAAATAGTTGACTGTTGGAGAAATGAATCCAAATGAAACGTTGGACTGAACTACAACTACGCCTTTAAATCTCTACGGACTGTTTTTCAGTGGGATGGCAAGTTCCTATCTTTAAACATTTATTAGTTTGTTCTCAGAACAGATTTGATTGAAGTTAATTTAACTTTGCCGACCATGTAAGGTCATTATTAAAAAGGTACAATCAATTTGTTTAGGGTTGACTAAAATAATGATAAACATTTCATTTGGATAATTTACTGACAGAATAAGAAACTCAATAATGCTCTACTCACCTGTTCCTTTTTATAAAGTGAAACAGTTGAAACGATAGATTTTTAGTAAACTTAAAAACAACCTTCTCCAAAAGTTATCAAGGAATATACCGAATACTTATTTTAGAACTTTATTACATATTATTTGTATATAGTTTGAATGATCCATAATTGACAGAAGCTTGTGTTTACACTGACCTGTTACTCATATATTAATGTCTTTGTAACTTCTTTAAACCACTATCTCACTAATTTCTTTCATTCATCACGGTTCAGTAAACTAAGTGACACATGAACCAGTTTAATCATTATAATAACGTAGGATTGCAACTCTTTGAAACTGTAGGTGGCTCTTAAAAGAGCCGTTGTGTTTGGGTGTGCTGGTCTCGGGTCAGTCTAAGCCCTCTGTCCGCGGATGCAGCTGGATGTCCTTGGGCATGATAGTGACCCTCTTTGCTTGGTTCATCTTACATCCACAGTCATTGTGCAGTTGAAGGCAGAATGGATGAAGGCAGAATGAATGTATTATTGACTCCGAATGAAGCACAACTTCATGTCATACAATACATTGACTTTATTTGTAATTGTGTGAAAACATATGAGCATAATGATTAGCAAGCAGGACCTGCAGGAACAGAGCATGGTGATGGATGGAGCTGGGAAGAGAGAAGAATAAAGAAAACAGATCAACTTCATTTTCGGATATTAAAAATTCAATTTCAAAACAAGTTGCCGCTCCTACAGTTTTCTAGTGTGTAAAGATGATTTCACTTGACCTATGCACAATATCACACTCAATACATGTGTGTCTCTGGGGGGTGCATTGTGCCTTTGATGTATATAAATAATATACCATAACCAAATACTATTACGTACAGTGGAAATCAGGTTGCCAGAGCAGGTCAGTGTGCATGTTCCTCAGGGTCTCAGCAGTTACAGGTGAGGGAAAGGAAATAAAAGAGAAAAAGGTCAGTAACAACACTTTAAAGTAACACAACAGTAACACTTTGAATAATTATCCCTTCTAATAATTTTCTCTCAGTAATCACTCAACTACTGTCTTTCCAACAAACAGATTGACTCACCCTTACTGTCATCACAATGAAACACGTCCAGAAGAATCTGTCATGCAAAGCTCCCTGCCTGCCTTCGACTCTCCCTGACTGCTTCCATAGCACCCGGTGGATGGCGCAGTAGGCTACTCTTCAAATGTTTCACGAAATACTTACCATCTACTCCTACTCTTACTTCATGTAATAAAATAATAACTTCATGGTAAGGCTACTAAAAATGACAAGGCTAAGTAATGTAATGCTAACTAACGTGCTCGCTACTCGTCGCTACTAGCTAGGTAGCTAACTTGACTATATGTTCCATGCACAACATGTATATTACCTGATATGTCTGATCCAGCGACTCCTGGTCCTTTCATCAGACGGCAATCGATAGAACGAGCAAGTGGTTTGATCACTTATGTGATTACAACCTGGTACAAAGCACACATGCATCTTGTAAAAGTGAATTTATTTTTAGCAATCTCTTATTTATTGGAGTGAATAAATCGGTTATGAGATCTTCTTCTTCTTCCTCGCTTTAATTACGAGTCGCAACCACTTGGAGAATTATCGCCTGTGACATCACTTACGCGAGCCAGAATGGGATTTGGGATTTGTAGTCTTTGTAGTCGCGTATTTTTCATAGTCTTATATTTCAACAGTTTTACGACAAAATGTGACTTTTTTGACATGGAACTTATTGTTTAAGATTGACAAACATCATATGTGTAGTTCGTGGCACAATTCAAACGGGATCAAAAGATACGTGTTCTCTCTCCATTGAATTCAATGTTAATTTTTCGCTTCCGGGGTCCCATGGGCCGGAAGTAGATGGGCGTGACTTCGCCTCTCTATAGAGGGTGTTAGGTACACTCCCCATTTATAAAAATAGCACTTTACCACTGCACCCTCTCTAATCTCAGATGCACCCTTAGTCATTTTGTTCTGGAACCGGGCCTGACTGCATGTTTTTAAAAGCAGAATCATACTTGGAGAAGAAGCCACAAACCTCAAGAAAATTCCCACGCGACTCTGACTCGCTTCCCTCCCGATGCCCAGGAAAAGGCAATCCGAGTTTGGACAACAGCCTCACAATATCAACAATTTTGCACAAATAACATCTGTTCTTCTCAACAGAATCTTCGTGGCTTTGGGAAAGTTTAGCTGCAATAGATCCAGAAGATGCAGTCACTTTATAGTTATCCCATTTAACCATGCAGTTCAGATGGGCCTGGGAGTGTGCATGTTTCTCCAGTTTGCTGCTTAGTTTTTTCCAGTCACTCAGGCCCTTTCTAAAGGAATCCTCCACACCGCTGTCAGTCTGGAAGTGGCGGCATGAAAAACAGAAGACGGCATCCATTCATACTGAATATTCCAGCCAGGGATAGTTCTTGTAATAGTACGTGGAAAATGAGCGTTTTGTTTTCCCAATCATTTTTGAGGGGAATTCGGATAAAGTAGGCTGCTTGGGACAGCTCTGTTTTTCCCCAAGATAATCATGACCCACTGACGGCCCGGCACGGTCTCCCTGCTGTGAGGTTAATGACGTTAGCTGGTCCTGCTAATCCAGAGCTCTCCGCTGTGGGGCTAACGTTAACTGGTTTAGCTAATCCAGAGCTGCTTGTTTGGGTGTCTGCCACTTCACATTCTGACGGCTGCTGGTTGGTAAGGTTAGGCTCAGTCGGTGGCTCTTCTGTTGTTGAAGCTTTACAAGACAAAATTGGACGTTTAAAAAATTGCCGAATACCCATTACTGCTAATTCTTGTAATACATTAGCTGAATTACTTGTATACAAAATAAAAGAGGGAACTTGTGTCCTTAACCTCACACGTCTCACACACACACACGTCACACAACCCAGTCTCACGGCATTTCGTGTTCACCAACACGATTTTTAATCTATTGATTCGTGTTCACCATCACCATTTGCCCCTTTTTTTCGTGTTGCACAGCACGATTTTAAAAGCAATGTATTTCTACTGGTAACGTGTTTCGTGCCTGCAGGCTGCAGCACGTCTTTTTCTCCGGTCGGGTCGAGGAAGACCGGAAGCTGTGTGGTTCATAAAAACATGTTCTTACTCAATATCAAGCCACAGTTATTGCTTTTATTTTAAATCGTATGATTTTGGACTTTTGTTGTCGTCTGTGAGGAAAATAAATGGGGCTCAGAGCCTCAGGATACTGAAATCTGTATTTTTTAAATCTTTTTTTCCTTCTAATTTGTTATTCTTTTCAAAATAACACACTGTTATTTACTCACCAATAACACACAATTATCCTTGCTTTTATTTATTGGTTTAATTCCATAATCTCGGGCTTTTTTGGCGTCCGTCAGGAACTGAATTTCAATATAAAAATAACCGGAAACAGACGTAGGCCTATAAGGGACATTTCGAGCATCATTGCGATTGTCAACATTTCTGAGTTTAGGATGGCCTGCACTTCACTGTAATACCACAGTATTCATACTGTGAAATGACTTTACAGCCTCTTACTGTAAAAATAAAATACAGTATACTGCTGTATTTTTTCAATTAACAGTAAAATACTGGCAGCAGAGACACCAGCAATACACTGAAATTATACAGTATTCATACTGTTGAACAATTTCAGCTTATTACTGTAAACAATTAAATAATTCACAGTAATATTCTGGTTAGGGGGCTGCCAGTAGATTAGTGTTGAAAATTGGCTGTAAAATAACAGCAATTGCTTACAGTGTTAAACTGGACACCGAGGTGCGTTCCTGCTCAACACCCCTAAGGGATGAGCGGAGCTGTGTGCAGTGCTGTCCTCACTGTAATAATGGCACTCGTGGGCTCATTACGACTGTGTGTAGGAGGTAGGTTTGGGACAGAGGAGAAAAACCTAGCTGCCTAAAAACCAATAGGTTTTAAAGACAGCCGATTTATGCAGCGAGCCATGCTGCCTATAACCGACAGGTTAGGGGCAGCCGGCTTACCCGGTGGGCCTTGCTGCTTATTATTATCCATCTGTCCATCGAACACACGCGTCGCGACTCTGAGTAATATTCTGAGAGCGCGCGACATGCTCTGGATGTGCTGTGGTTGTCATGGTGACGAGCCACGTCAGAGCCCTCGCCGCCGTTGCCCGTGAAGCCCGGACCGAAAAGCTGCGAGGGGGCCTCCACACGCTGCATCTCACACCGGCTCTCATCCTCGTAAACTGGACATTGAGGCGCGTTCACGCTAAAACCTGCTGAGGAATGAGCGGAGGTGTGTGCACTGCTATTCACACAGTGCGTAATAACAGCCCTGGGCTCATTATGACCGTGTGTAGTAGGCACATCTGGGACAGAGGAAAAAAACCATGCTGCCGCTAACCGACAGGTTAGGAGCATCAGGTTTAAACGTCAAGCCCTGCTGTCTAATAACCGCCTGGTTAAACACAGCTGGCTTGCGCCACGAGCCCTGCTGCCTGCTTACTGACAGGTTACCGCCGGCTCTTGCACCTCCACACGCTGTATTGCACAGCGGCTCTCATCATGTCGCCGTTTAGGAGAAGGCTTGTAAACCGGACATTGAGGCGCGTTCACGCTCAAACCCGCTTAAGGAATGAACGGTGTGTGGAGGCATATCTGTGACATAGGAAACAAGCCCGTGCTGTCTAATCAACCGACAGCTTTTAAAGACAGCCGGTTTGTGCCGCGAGCCCTGCTGCCTAATAACCGACAGGCTATGAGGCAGCCGCTTATGTCATCCGGAGGAGAGCTCTCCTGAACCGGGGGTACGGGGAGATCTCATTAGGTGGCTGCCTTTCCGATGATCTTCAGGAGTTCCTGGATAATACCGCCTATACGGCAGAGCCGAGATGGCGGATAGAGGGACCCGGTGTCAGCCCGGCACCGGGCCCCGCCCTGTCTCCCCCGTCCGGAGGAGAGGGAGGATGGGGCCGGCGGAACCACATGGTGATCCGTGAATGGAGGGGAAGGAGTCGCCTGACTGCTGCCCGCCACTCGGATCCAATACTCAAGGGCTTGGTCCACCGAGTAAGACACCTGGACTAGCCAATCATCCCCGGCCGCAGCCGCGAGAGCGTTCGCTCTCCGCTGTCTGTGGGCCAGAGGGAGACGGACACAATGAGTGCACGACACCTGGGGAGTGAGAGCCGCGTTTGCGTGCTCCAATCCCCGGCAGGACTCACCTGTATCGTCTGTGTAAAGCCGCTTCCTCCCTGGAGCGAGCCAGCCACAGCCGGTCGTAACTCATATGTCGGCTAACACCGAGCCCCGCCCTGTCTCCCCCATCCTGAGGAGAGGGATGATGGGGCCAGGGGGAAATGTTTGCTTTCTAGTAAACAGCTCTGAAAAGAGCTTGTGCCTGTTCAGTGCTTCTGCAACGGAGTGCTGAAGAAAAATGGGAGCAGATTGTAGGGACTACTTCCTATTTATACGGAAGTGAGTCCGTAGGTGGGGCCCACGTCATAGGTGGGCGTGGATTAAGTCTGTCAGTGCTGCACACGTGCAGAGGGATTACCCAATAGCGATAGCCTTAGAGGGCGAAGCCTTATACGAAATAGAACTTGCCTCGCCTTGCCTAACGATGTTATCAAAAACAGCTTAAGAAGGTTATCACCAAACATTTTAAGAATGTTTTTAGAGAACGTTATACTACCTTTCAGAAGAACATTCTGGGAACCAAACTAAAACTTCCCGCTGGAAACATTCCTAGAACAATGAATGGTAACATTCTCAGAATGTTTTTAGAACCAAACATTTCTAGCTGGGATGGTTATACCACTTATTCTTTTTTAAATAGAGTTTAATTTCATCAACATTGCATATCGACATACTTAACTTTTTTCAGCAAGACAAGACGTTTTAATGCATTAGTCAAAAGCGGATTTTTGTGTGCTTCAACTTGAAAAAATGAACGTCTTGCTGTGTCTCACAATCATATTCAAATTTATATTGGTCCAAAGCTAATGTAAGTGGAATGAGCACAATTTATAATATAATTTTTCTTGTTAAATGGTTGTTATGTATAGTACTCAAATAACAGTTTGAGTTCAAAGTCTTTGTGTGTAGAGTGAATTTGTGGCCTCAAGACTGTGAGAGCTGCAGTACCACATAAGGTGTCCAGAATAAAAACGAGTATAATAAAGACAATATCAGCGAATGTTATGAAGCAAGAAACATCAAAAGTGCCAGGCTACAGATAATACTCTTTCCTGGGTATAAAGTTGTATTTCACAATAGTCTTCTTTGACAGGCCAGATTGTACACTGCAGTTTCACTGACAGATTTAAATGGATGATATTCTACAGTATCAAATAAATAGGGCAAGGAAAGATGGAAAATTGGACAAATATGCTAATAAATACAGATGTGTATATCCCTCGAGTCAGATCCTCTGTGCCTTGTGGCCCCTTCTTTGTGATTCACTGTAACATTTTCCAGCACTGACTTAGGGGGAGTTCAGTGCAGCCATGAAGGAGAAAGCAATGTGTGCTAAATGGTCCATAAGCATGGCTTGGCCTGGCTCTGCAAGCCCCTCTGGACCCCATATGGTGAATGTGTGTGCTCTATATGCATGGACGCATGGCCTAGTCCTCAGCAGGACTGCTCCCCACCGGATAACATCCCATAAAACACTGACACACGTATGCAAACACACACACACACACACACACACACACACACACACACACACACACACACACACACACACACACACACACACACACACACACACACACACACACACACACACACACACACACACACACACACACACACACACACACAGAAGTACTACAGACACCACGTTGTACTCCCCCAATCCTGATTGTGAAGTGGGGAGTGGAGAGGAACATAATTGCATGCTTAAACGCCTGAGAAACGGACGTCCAGTTCTGCTGAGTTGGTGCTTTTTGTGTGGCCTCATTGTTGGGACGTGCAGTCATGCAGCTCTTTGAGTCCCTGTCGGTGTTCATGTTGGGTTCGGGCTGGTTCAGAAGAGTGGAAGAGGGGGAAATATTGTCTAGCGGCCAGATATTTCATTCCAAGACCAAGCACTTTGTGCCCCTCCACCATGCCTGGCAGGAGGAGGGTGACTATGACCAGAATGTAGTGAAACAGAGAAAGAAATCAGAGGCTTTTCCCTCATTCTGTTGGAATTCTGTTCCATGCTCTAACACTGCAGTTGTCAGCCATTTAATCAGCTATTTGCCTATGGAGCCCTTGTGCAAACCACACAAACACAAAGCTGCACAGATCATATACACATGCATAAACATGCACATCACTGGTTGATGTGCTGCGGCTGAAGTAGAGGAACAAAAGCCTCCTCTACAGGGTTGCACTGTAATGAGGGACAGTTTGATTGTAATATATGTTGCTCTACAGAGTTTTCCATCTCACTGCAGGACAAAAGGGACAGGCCATCAAATTCAGGTCATCAGAGGCTTCTACGTTGTAAATCAATTCACTAACCAGAATCAGTTGTTTCATCATGGCTGTCTGTGGCCCCAAAGTGGTCAACGGAGGTATACAATAGCAGGATTCCCTTAAGCATCGGTGACGTTTATGGTAACAAGTGACATTAAAAAAGAAGAAGACCAATAAACAAATTGTTTCTTTCTCAAAATATTGAAACATTGAACATTGCCATTTTGTGCAGTAAATAATGCAACAAAGAAAAAAGCTCTCCAAAATAACATACATTAATGTAAATTAAAAAAGATAACAATATTTGCTTTGTAAGTCATTTCACCTCATCATAATTAATTAGGCAATTGTATATTCAGTATTATGATGTTCAAGCTACTGTATTTGACTTGTGGCAAGAAATGGAAGGATGAAAAAGTAGCCAAATCATCATAAGCTATAAGCTACATTTCAGATATGTCATATTACGTCATATTCATCCAACTGTTTTTAGTTTCACCATGAATGAATTGTAAGGAAATTATTAAAGTGGTTAGAAAAACAAATGAGTGATGCAAAATGAAAAAAATGAAAATCATGAATTATCAACCACATTTTCCCTCTCTGCAATCAATACTTACAAAGCACAGAAACTGTCATTTTTGGCTTGGTGGTCATTTATTTTGGCCGGTAGTGGCCCCTGTGACTCATGAGAGAGAGGAGGTGGAGTACAGATGGGGTGTTCCCAGAGCTCATGAAGCAAGACAAGACCTCCATTCTGGTCGCCCTCTCCAGCAACTGATTGTGACCAACAACAGAAGTTAAGCAAGCGGCTGGTCTAAAATTATGTTTTATTTAAATTAGGGCTGTCAAACGATTAAAAATTTTAATCAGATTAATCACAGTTTAAAAATGAATTAATCATGATTAATCACCATTCGAACTATGTCCAAAATATGCCATTTATTTATGTATATTGTTGTGGGAATGGAAAGATACATGAAAGAAGGCGGATATATCCATTTAACATACAGTATCTATGTTTATTATAACATTTTTCTGCATGTCAAAATGAAAGACAACCCACACACCTATCAATCATCAAACCGTGGGGTCTTAATTCATTACGTGTTGATTTCTATCAACGGGGTAGTACTTCAGGAAAGTCGACAGAGGGGGGGGCTAGTGGAGTACTAATTTTGACAGCACTAATTTAAATCAAACCTTGATTCATCCAAACAAGATTAACATGAAAGCAATGGCTGCAGGAAACACCTCGCCCAGAGAAATAAATGTTCCTAAAGTAATCCAGGTGGGTCTCAGGAAAGCCAGTTGGGAAATTTCCTGGCAGATGCAGAGAATGCAATCTCCTGACCTAATTAAAATGTATTGTGAAACTGTTTTCTTTTAGTCTTTAAAGATTATGTATACAATGTGATTAACTGACATAAGTTAAAGAGGCATGTAAAAAAAACGGGTGGTTACGTATTGTAACCCTAGTACATAAGCACAGGCGAAACCCTCTACTGGACTCTATGGCTACTACATTACATTACATTTCATTTAGCTGACGCTTTTATCCAAAGAGACTTACAATTACCAATTACAGGGACATTCTCCCTGGAGTAACTGAGGGCTAAGTGCCTTACTCAAGGGCACACTAGTGGTGGTGTTCCAGGCGGGATTTGAACTCAGAACCTTCCGATCTGCAGCCCACCTCACTATCCATTAGACCACCACTACCCCTACTATTCTCTATCATGCTGTGCATGCTTTCACCTACTGAGTTACGTAAACGTAGCCGGCCAATCGGGGCGAGCCTACCTGAATGCGCGCGCAGGCCCACAGTATATAAGGCGGCTACGCCCTCCGACCGTCATCCTACACCCCCTTCAGCGAGCAGCATAGGAAAGACAGGGCCCCCAGGTAGAGGGCTCCGCCTGTGCTTATATAAGTAGGGTTACAATACGTAACCCGCCGTTATATCTCACACAGGCTCCGCCCTCTACTGGACTCTATGGGTACAGTGGGTGGAGCCCCGATGTATAAACGCCTTGTCGTCCAACAACATCGAACCCTCACACTGCCCCTGACCGGCTTTTGGCTAACATCCACCACACCCCCACTTCCTCCCATCCGGTTGTGACCGCGGAGAAGTCGGGGGCCGCAATGTGGATAAGGCACACTCACACACGCTTACCTTGTGTAGAGTGTGCATGGACGATAGTGGGAAGAGTCCTCCAGCCCTGTATGGGGCTTACTGCGCACCATGCTCCCCGGGTCCCCAAGGAGCATGGGAAAAACACAAGCGTATTATGTTCAGGGGGGGTCAAATACCTACTGACCCATAGCCCCCCCCCTCTCACCAGTCCTGTGTTACCCCGGCAAGCACAGACGACGAGAAGGAGCCAGACATGTCCAAGAGATAAAACTTTATGAAGTGGTCTGGCGTAGACCAAGACGCCGCCGTGCATATATCCTCTACACCAGGCATGGGCAAACTAAGGCCCGCGGGCCATATACGGCCCGTTGGGCTTTTGAATCCGGCCCGCCGAATATTGGTAAAATGTTTTCCAAATTATAGTAAAGACCGCATTCATTTTGCCTTTTTCCTGCAATACCCGGCATTTCAGTTGATCCCACTAGATGGCGTAGACACAATTGATCTTTGCTGGAGTCTGGTCTATTCTCTGGCCCCACTCGGCAACCCGGCAAGATCTAAGAACCAAATACGTCACGCTTACATTAGAAGGGGTCGAGATTAACTTGAGCAATAACAGTTCATGGCAAGTACGGCAAATACAAGTTGTAACAAGCAGTAGCACTGAGCAAAGTGACTAGAACGCGACCACACACTTATAAAAAACACTTATATAAAGTCGGGCAACACTAACCCCGGATCAAAAGACAACTTGGGAGCACCGACAGAGCGGTCAAATCGGACCCTCTCTTGGCCGAAGTCAAGG
Source organism: Pseudochaenichthys georgianus (assembly GCF_902827115.2). Taxonomy (NCBI): domain Eukaryota; kingdom Metazoa; phylum Chordata; class Actinopteri; order Perciformes; family Channichthyidae; genus Pseudochaenichthys; species Pseudochaenichthys georgianus. The sequence continues at coordinate 25,341,294 of NC_047511.1, read as the reverse complement.
CAAGTAGCAACGATGTCTTCCATGACAGTGCTTCAACCCAGTCTCACAAAAAAACGTGTAATAACTACGTTGGTCCACAACGTAGGACGTAGTATTTCTACAAAAACGCCTCTGAAATTGTAGGATCCCTACGTTTTTTTTCACCATTCATTCCAATGGCTGGCGTCTATGTCACGTGACCTTCAAATTTCTCCCTGCAGAAAAAAAAAACATGGCCGAAATTCGTTTTATTCTTGGTGGAAAATGCCTATTTTAAAGTTAGTTTGGCCATTAAAAGAGTCATTCCAGAATTGGAGGACAATTTAGACACCAACATTTCTGAAAAAGTTTCCAATGAAGAATTACCCCTGTTACTCTAATTATAGTAACAGGGTTGAAAGTAACAGGGTTGAAAATCAATGCTAATTTGAGCTTTAACCTCAGGAATTATTGCTAGATGTAGCATGTAATGCTACTTTCAATGCAAGGACAAACTTGGATATCTAATGCAAGAAAGATAACTTTGAAATGAATATGCTTTATTCTGATAATATCAGTAACAGGGTTGAGTGGGTCAGAGTGCCACACTCTTTTAAGACTGAAAAGATTGTAAAAATATGAAAAATAAAAGAGAGGACTTAATTTTGGTCTACCCATGGTAGTAGCACATGGCTTGCTGATGTTACTTCCACTGTGTCATCTGACTTACAGTTTTTTCACTTCCTGTGCCAATCTAAAAAGGTTTGGGTAACAGGGTAGTTGAGGGACACACCTTCTGTGCAAAATTACTGTTATTTAAAATATGTTTATGATTTAACAAATTGATTTTACCATTACAAGAGACATATATCAATAGAATAATACAAAAAAAAGTAAATAAAATCCCTATTTTAAATGTTATATTTGACATGCAATTTGGTCACCAAGAAGCGGGGACAAGAGAAAAATGCCACCTCGAGTCCCCTCTCTAGTTCCCCCTTGGTTCTCCTCTCGAGTCTCCTCTCCAGTCCCCTCTCGAGTCACGTCCCAATGTCCTGGTTCGTAGGAGGTTCCGCTGGGGGTCCTGCCAACTCCATGTCCTGTCCCGTTGGGGGTCCCGCCGACGACTCTTCTGCCGGGGGTCCTGCCAACCCTGTGTCCTGTCCCGTTGGGGGTCCCGCCGACGACTCTTCTGCCGGGGGTCCTGCCAACCCTATGTCCTGTGCCGTTGGGGGTCCCACCGACGACTCTTCTGCCGGGGGTCCTGCCAATCCCATGTCTTGTTCCGTTGGAGGTCCCGCCGTCACCTGTCTCGGTGGGGGTCCTGCCAACTCCTGGTCCTCTTCCGTGGGGGATCCTGCCGAAGCCTGTCCCACCGGCTCCGGTTCCTGTCTGGCCGACACTGGGTCCTGCCCGGCCTCCGGAGCTGTCCCGTCAGCGCTTTCCTGCCCGGCCTCTGGAGCTGTCTGGTCTTCGCCCTCGAGCCCGGCCCCCTGAGAGCCGCTGCCTTCGCCCTCATGCTCGGCCCCCTGAGTTCGCCCGCTGTGGCCTTCGCCCCACCATGGACTCTGCCTTGCCCCCGGGCCGTCCGCCCGAGACCCCCTGTGACGAAGGTAACTTCGTCACTGTGAACTGACGGCTTCGGGCCTCGTAACTCAGCACTTTAGTGAACAGTTTTGCACTTTATTAGCGTGATTGCACAGTACCGTTTGGCATGGCATATTTGCACATTTTATGTAATTTATACTAATTATTGAGATAGTATTTATTAAAGGATTAAACCGTATTGATTGAAATGTCATCTGGCAGGTGCTGGTCGGGTCCTCGGCTCCGCCTGACAAGATAGGGGAGTTAGCGAGAGCGCCGAAAGGGCTTATGCTGGGGTAGAATGACAGAGGTTAAGAATAATCCGGGTGCACATAATATGTGGGGGTGTAGACATCATAGCGTTAAGTGGCAGTAATTGTTCAAGTGCTGACTGCGTTTAGTTGGGTTTGTATGTGTGTACTTCTGTTCAGTTATAAGTTTGTGTTTGAAAAGTGTTCCCCCTCCCGTTATGTCTGTTGCTGATTGTGTGCACCTGGTGCCCTATGTTGTCTCCTCCCCCCTCACCTGTGTCTTGTTGTGCTGATTAGAGTGTGTGTATTTAGGCTCTGTTTCCCTGTCTGTTGAGGAGGCAGGGACTGTGGGTGACATCCTGGTGGCTGCAGGCTGGGCTCACGTGAACAGCAGCAGCAGGATTGAGGCTGTGTGTGTAATGTGTTCATGTTTTAATAAATGCCCACACCGGGTTGTATTTGTGGACGTTCTGCCTCTGCCTCCTTGCTTTGTCGGGCCGCTCGATTGTCAGCTTCACAATTGGTGTCAGAAGTGGGATTCGACCAAGTGAGGAGGTGAAAATGACGAGAGGAAAGAAGAGGGACCAAAGAGAGGAACCGCGGCTGGGGGTGGCTATGCCTGGAACTGACCAGGGGGGCCACGGCTGCTGAAGCAGCAGGAGATGAGAGAGAAGCAGCAGGAGACGAGACACAAGCAGCAGGAGACGTGAGACAAGCAGGAGGAGACGAGAGACAAGCAGGAGGAGCAGCGTTTGCAGGCCGAGGAGGCGGACCCGGACCCACGAGGAGTCGACAGAACCTGGGTCGTGCTAGAGGCAGACCAACGCCTTACAACAGGCCAAAACAGCTTCCGGATAAGTGGCAGCACGACATGTTTGACAACGGCTTCACTGGCTTCAGCGGCCCCGCTGAAGGTGGCGGAGGAGGCGGCGTTGAAACCGGGTGGCTGACTGGTTGTCCCGAAGCCGAGACTTTTAAGACACTGTGCTTCCTGGGGAGAGGGTAAGGAAATGTGACGAAGGTAACTTCGTCACATTTCAGTTATAAGGTTGTGTTTGAAAAGTGTTCCCCCTCCCGTTATGTCTGTTGCTGATTGTGTGCACCTGGTGCCCTATGTTGTCTCCTCCCCCCTCACCTGTGTCTTGTTGTGCTGATTAGTGTGTGTGTATTTAGGCTCTGTTGAGGAAGCAGGGACTGTGGGTGAGATCCTGGTGGCTGCAGGCTGGGCTCACGTGAACAGCAGCAGCAGGATTGAGGCTGTGTGTGTAATGTGTTCATGTTTTAATAAATGCCCACACCGGGTTGTATTTTTGGACGTTCTGCCTCTGCCTCCTTGCTTGGTCGGGCCGCTCAATTGTCAGCTTCACACCCCCACCTTGGACTCTGCCTTGCCCCCGGGCCGTCCGCCCGAGTCCCCCTTCTCGGCTTCTGCCTTGCCCCCGGGCCGTCCGCCCGAGAACCCTTCCGGGTCCTCCGCTGTGCTCAAGGGCCATCCTCCAGACCCCTCCACCCACCCTGGGGGCCCCAGTTTTGTGCCGGAAACAGACCGGAAAAAAAAAATTCAGATAAAATAACACTTTATTCTGAGTGTGCTTGCTTTTCTCTTTGAAAGTCATCACATAACGGCATTGTAATACACGGTTCGGCTGCATTAAATAATTACATATCTGCCGTAGTTCTCTATAGAGCCCTGATAAGAAGACTTCTAGACAAACATGAGGGACTGCCACCAACACTGAAAACGTGACGTGGTTCATAAATATATCAGCAATTAAACAACATCTTACATTTATTTTCACACAATACGTCTCCTTGCAGTATCAACACTAATTCGGCTGACTTTTATATTTGATTAAATTGGTACACAGGGGGCTATGGGTCAGCTGATATACAGGGACACCTAGTGGTTAAAACATGTTATTGAATTTCATTATTTTTATTATTAGATATTAATAGGATCCCTATAAAGTATATTCATTACTCGTTATTCTCTACTAATTAATTAAAGACTGTATATAATGACTATTTTGCGCATCCCTTTCAAGATTTCAAGATTTTCTAAGGTTTATTGACATATCATATACACAAACGGTGTAGTTATGCAATGAATGAAAAACTTAGCTCGCAGGTTCCTCAATAGTGCATTACAAGACATCTATCAATATTTGTGCATACCTCCAGCAATGTTAACTATGTTGAAGCACTTATTTTAACTGATATTATACATATGTATTATACTCTTATACTGTAAGATGTATGTAGATATTTCATCTCCGGCCTTGTCAGGTATTGAACAATCAATAAATAACGAACACAGAATTATTAAATATAAAACACAGAATTTGTGTGATTATACTAAATGATGTAAATAAACACCACTGCATATTTACAACTGTTACACATGCTGATGTAACGCAAATGTTTCCAACTTGGGATCAATAAAGTATATCTTATCTTAAGATAATCGATGGCTACTGCCATATTTGCAAAATGTGCCTCTGAACCTTGACAAGTGCATGTTTCAGGCTTATCAATTCACAACAGGAGGGGTCACAGACATAAGACCAGCTGTTAAATAACGCTCTTCTGACCTTAGGTGAAAATTGCTTGTGCCCATAATGGGCAGCATTAATATACCCATATGCCATATGGGTATATTAATGCTGTCCATTATGGGCACAAGCAATTTTCACCCATTTATTAATTATATGTTTTAAATTTGAGTGTTTCCTATCCCCAAAACCTCCAGGGATGTACACAGTTTAATACTGGCAACTTCTTATTATGGGAAATACGAAAACGTCTTTTAAAACTACAACTCCCAGTAGAGACGTGCCATAGACAGAGAACATGTTGCAAAACACAATAGCCAGCATGTGTAGTTCTGGGGATGGGGTGGGGGAGGGGGGGACAGGGTGGACCCGTTCAAATCCAGTTTTGGACAGTCTGCCGTGGTTCCATGCCATTTCAAGTGCTGTTCGACACTCGGCGTAACCTTCGGAGCACACTCTCCAATCAGAGAGCTTGAGGACTATCACGGGGTTTGTCAAGCGAAGCGGAGAGAATACTTACTTCCGGGTGTAATATTCTCTAAAGCAAATGAGCTGCTCCGACCCTCGGTCCTGACGGACTCCAACTTGTGTTTATTAATCAAACAAATAAATAAACACAGGGATAATTATGTGTTATTGTTGAGTAAATTGATAATTGCATAGGGGAAAATAACTATCCATGCCACAATTTTAGATGCAGATTTTGTTAAACTAAAAAGTTTACATTGACGGGGAAGGGGGTAGCAATAAAGATAACACCATTAAACAGTTACACAACATAACAAAAATAATATCGATAGCAGCGTCCCTAGCAACCACCTTGGTAACAATGAAAACGTTGTATAGACACAATTTCCTGAAGTAATCTTCATAATAACTATCAAACTAAAGGTCATGTACATCCACTGCACACATAATCTGAAATAACAACTCATATTTCTCGCATCAAATGACATCAAAACACATTTTAATGGCCAAACTAACCTTAAAATAGGCATTTTCCACCGAGAATAAAACAAAGTTCGGCCATGTTTTTTTTTTCTGCAGGGAGAAATTTGAAGATCACGTGACATAGACGCCAGCCATTGGAATGAATGGTGAAAAAAACGTAGGGATCTTACAATTTCAGAGGCGTTTTTGTAGAAATACTACGTCCCAAGTTGTGGGCCAACGTAGTTATTACACATTTTTTTATGAGACTGGGTTGGTGCTTTCAGGGAGGAGAGCTCCAGAGGCTCAAATGGTTCTGTGACCAGAGCCTCGACTCGAGCACCAACGGCAGGTCCCATTGCGGGGAGGAGGCGTGCACTACTCGGCTACCTCCTGACCCCCTGCAAAAACCACGACATGACTGAAGACTGACTGAAGACTGACCTGCCCCCAAATCCCTCATGGCAGGATGAAATGGCTGCTGCATACACTTTAATTGTGGAATGAGCCAGGCCCCTGTCCACCAGTAAAGGCCCGGACACACCAAGCCGATTTTGGCCGTCGGTGGGCGTTAGGCCGACGATGAGCGTCGACACGCCCTACTCAGATTGGTGTGTCCCGCACCGTCGTGTCTTTTCAGCCGTGCCGACGCCTTTTCGGCCGAAAAGGCAGTCGGCAAAATAAATCACTCTGATTGGCTGTTCAGCTAGCAAATCAGTGCATGAGAAGCGAAACGGAAGTGAGGGACCCAAACAAACTATTAAGAAGGCAAATCTGATATTTCATTTAACTCCAAATCTCGACACAGGTTCGGGAAAGCCCCATGAGCTTCTCGTTGTAGAGTGAAAATGGAACGCACACGCTATTTGTTGTTTGTTTATATCACGCAGTCTGTTCTTCTTCTCTCGGGTATCACGCAGTCTGTCTTCCGGTTGTTGCCTCTTTTGAATGACGAATACACACTACCGCCGCCTGCTGGTAAGGAGAGTTATTGCCACTCACGCATGCGCGGTTCGTACGTGTTTCTTGGCCGTCAGCTGAAGTCTTTGCGGTGTGTTCCAGTGCGACACATGGCTAAAACGCAGAGACGTGAGGCGACGCAACAGTCGGGGTCCATCTGTGTCAGTTCTTTGGTGTCAGCTTGGTGTGTCCGGGCCTTTAGTAGGAAAAAATGTAGCCCAATGTACATGACAGAGGCTCTAGACTCCTTTCTTCACACCATCACTGGAATCCCGCCCACTTAGGCCTGTAACAGGCTGTGGTGGATCCTGTTCTTGCTGCCTGGATAGTCTGAATTACGTCGTCAGACAGCCCCACCTGTCTCAGCCTGTCCCTCAGACACTCGAAGCCCCCAGACACTCGAAGCACCATCGATGAGGATCGGCGCCCGCGATCAAGCCAGGGCAGGTAGGGCAAGGCCGAGCTCCCAGGAGTGGTAAGTCCATTATTATTACTTCTTCTTTCGTTTAGCTTCCTGTTCAGTTGTCTGCTCGCTGAAGAGAAAAAGGATGACGGTCGGAGGGCGTAGCCACCTTATATACTGTGGGCCTGCGCGCACATTCAGGTAGGCTCTCCCCGATTGGCCGGCTACGTTTACGTAACTCAGTAGGTGAAAGCATGCACAGCATGATAGAGAGTAGTACCCATAGAGTCCAGTAGAGGGCGGAGCCTGTGTGAGATATAATTTATACATTGCTGTTCACAACCAAAACCAAATAGCAGTGTTGAAAAGTAAATAAGTACATTTATTTATGTAGGTACTTAGGTAAAATCATTTAACTTTACTCAAGGTTTTGGATGTCGTGTCTCTTTATTCTCATGAAACAACACAGCTCAGAGTAAAATATGATGCATTTCAAGGTTAAACAAACCAAGCCCCACTTTTACCAGGAAAAACATAAACATCTAAATGTATGCCTTTAAACACGTTTTGAGTAAATTTACTTTCTGACTACTCGTTACAGAATAGCTAAATAGATATATGTTTTAATATATTTTTTCTATATTGAGTAATAACATTTAACTTAATTTTAAATTTAAAAAAGGAAACATATTGTTCATGTGTAATATGTTTTTTTTAAATAATTGAACATTCAAGACTTAAAACATGAAAGGTTTGTTTTTTATAATATCCATATTTCTACATTTGAAAAACAACAATGCAGTTGGGTCTTTAGCAGGGTTTGCAATGGTTACTAGCTGGAACACCAAAAAACATCATAAATCAGATGTTTTTCAAAAAGCTTAAGTTTTCATCAAGACTTAATAAAGAGCAAAGGAGTATGATAACCAACATTTAATTTCAGAAATTACAGCCGACTTGACAAAGTCACTCAACAAATTCAACAAGTCATCTGTGAAAAAGGTTGTTGATGAGAACTTTTTATCTGCAGCCAATGCTCTATGTATCCCAACTCAATATGCTTGAGCAGTAAATGAGGCCAGAGAAGGCTCTTGTGGTTCAGTGAGAGAACAAGTGTGTGTCAGATCCAGTGCAGTATGTAAACAGTTTGACATCAGTGTTTGGACTTTCTTTATGAGAACATCTGTGGCAGCTGCCCTATAAATCCCTAGTGTTGAAAAAACAGGAACAAAAAGTTACATTTTTGTATGGCAGTGTACCATAGCGAAAAGCGGACCTAGTCGTGCCTCATCTGCAGCGCCACAACCAACGTTTAGGGAAAGTCAAATCGGGGATGGAGAACTGAGACAGTGTGTGTTTACAACTCTTTTTGCATAGCAACAGACAACCTGAAAGTAAGCTTGTTGATGAAAATAATATCAACCCACAAGGACAGACAAACACATCTCTTCGCCTTTCTTTTTCTGTATTTCTACGGAATCCCAAGTCTCAGGTCTTTTTAGATGCATTTATTGACTTTATTTTATCTTCTATCTTGACTTGCATGTGTAATTAATTCTCTTGACTGTTGATATGTTGATGCTGTTGTGTTTCCTTTCCTGTCTCCAGTGTCAGTGCTCTCGCAGTCTCTCTACAGTTTCACTCCAGCCTATAGGCTTTTAATCAGTCAAGGCTTTTGGTTAAATATGACTGGATTTCTGATTCTGATTCTGACCAAGGATTTCTAATGCTAAAATCTTAGCAGGTGTTTTATTTCTTTCAGTGAATTAATGCCAATTTTGTCTATACCATCGGACCAGGAATTGTGTACACTTATTTCATAATGTGTACATTATTTTCTATTATAAATGTAAAGATTTAGGTCTTATGCATGAACAACTTGGGTATTCATGACTATCAATATGGCCAAAAGGCTATGAACGCACGCAGTAGACTTTATACGAACTTGGCCTATATAAATCTAATTAAAAAAAAAATATATATATTATAACAATTTAAGGTATAAACAGTGCAGAGCATAAAGATAGAAACCTACAAACATATGAACCAGTATGGTTCCAAGCAATAGTGCTTGACAATAAGTGCAAATAAACATTGAATTAATAAACCAGGTAAAGAATGCCTGATTATTATATTATGATATTAAAGTTAAATGTAAAAGTACAAATGCAATATTAAGGATAAGGTACAACATGAAATAAAAGAGGCCTACATCATAAGATAAGATTGAGAACCTAGGCTACTGAACATTAATAATAAAAGGAATGTTCAAATAATATCTATAAATATTCATAAATGTATTTGTAGGCCTACGTGGGACGATGGCTTTTTATAATTTACATGTTTTTGGTAGGATTCATAATGTAACATTATGGGATTGCAGCCTAAATGTTCCATCAATATATTCTTTTTATATGACATATACTCTTTAATAGACCACTGACAAGTCAATTATTTGTATTATTATTACACATAATTTCTCCCTTGGCGGCAACATTTCTTGAAAATTACATGCATTTAATTAGATTCTACCAAGCACTTTCAACATAATGTCCGACAGTGAAATTTGTAAAAAAGAAAAAAAGAATGAAGGAGAAAAACAGTCATTACTTAAAATATATACTTTACGGAATTTGTGTTTTGTGGATTGTAACATTGACGATTTAATTGTATTTCTAAATCGGTAAAATGTGTCGAAAGTGCTTTACTCGTTGTCAGAACAGATACACATTCACTCAGCTGCAGTGGAGCTGCAGCAGCTCCTGCTCTGTGCCTTTATTTATCTTTAAGGCACATTGTATACTTAGCGTGAGGATAAAGCATTACAAAAAGTAAAACACTTCTTCTGTTTTTAGTTCGATATTGTCGCCGTTCTTTCCTGTGCGCAATGTGTTTGCTAAATTAAGCCACTCAAGCTAGCTAGAATGCTACATGACTTTTTTTCTCCACACGAAGAAGAGGAGGTAGGACACCTTTAATGAATCCTGATGGCTTCATCTTCTGCAGTTGTGAAAGGTCTGACATGCATATTTTTACCTGTTGTTACATTTTAGCTGGACACAATCATACGGCTACGCAAAAAGCCTCTGCAGCTAGCAAATAGTTAGCCATATTTATTTTCAAGAAATCATTAACTAAACTTACTGAAGTTACTCTTCCATCAAATAACATCAAATACTATGGTTTTATTGTGTAGCGATTTCTTGTTATATCTTTTCCGTCCATTAAAACAAATCATAGGCTAAAAATGTGACTAAATATACCCCACTTCTAATAAAACTGTGTGTTCCTTAGGTAAAGTAAATGTTGTATGAGAATAAATTAAGAGTAAACTAATGACATGTTTGTATTATAGCAACATGGCGTGAGGGGGACAGTTGTTTGGCTCCTGACCCGAGAGATGGCACCCTGCGAGAGGCCACAATTAAGAGACTGACCTCCATCTCTGATACTACAGCATGGGTGCTATTCACTCACCTTGAAAAAGATGAAGAAAAAGAAGAGGAGGAAGCTGTACCTGTCTCAAAACTCATGAGACCAGGGTTGAATCACTTCCTCCAGGAGAAACCTATGTTTCCCTGCATCGCTGCAGACACCAGGCTTTGTGTCTCCTTAGAGTTGAGTGATGTTAATGGAGATAGTGTCCCCTACACCATCAACAGATACCTGAGAGATTACCAGAGAGAAGGTATCAGGTTCATTTACAAAAACTACATCGGTTCCAGAGGTTGTATCCTGGGGGATGACATGGGCTTGGGAAAAACCATACAGGTACAAAATAGTTGCACACTTAATATCTAATTGTTTTCTTTATGGTGGCTGTCTCTCTTTTCTATAACTCTTGTTCTTATCTTAGGTCATTGGTTTCCTTGCTGCTGTATTGCACAAAAGAGGCACATGGGAGGACATCGAGAAAAACAGGCCTCAGTTTCTGCAGAGTCAGATGCCTTCCAAGCAAAGTAAACCCAACAAAGTGGGTATTGAAACACTTAACTTAAATTTCCAGAATTATAAAAGATGTCAGGATAAATAAGTACTTCATTTTAAATACTTGCTATGTTCATGTGCCACAATACTGTACATCTACAGATATGAGTGTTCATTTTTCTTTATTTTGTTTGTCCACAATCTGGTCTAGGTATTCCTCATTGTGGCCCCGCTCTCAGTGCTTTATAACTGGAAAGATGAACTGGACACATGGGGTCACTTCCAATGTGTGGTGGTCCACGGGCTGAGGAAAGAGGAGGAGCTGGCTCGCATCAAGAAGGGACGAATTGAGATCGCGCTTACTACCTACGAGACTCTGCGCCTTTGTCTTGATCAGTTTAATAAGTAAGAAACATGCTCAACTCACTCAAGCAACAAACCATATCTTACGTGTTTCCTGTATGTGTGGATTTAATGTATTTCTCATATGCGTAATTAATGTTTTTATTAATAAAGTACACATTTGCCCTGCCTGCAGTATAGACTGGTCTGCTGTGGTTGTGGATGAGGCCCACAAGCTAAAAAATCCAAACTCTCAGATCACTCAGGCCATGAAGGATCTGAAATGCAAGGTCAAAGAGCTTTATGTTTTAATTGTATTATTACTAGTGTGTATCTAGATTCGGTTTAGATATACTTTTGGTAGAGAGCATTGGTGGTGTCATCAGGAAGTGTAAAGTCACAAGTTGTCTTCATCTCTGCTGTATTGAAAATATATTGAAATATGACACCATTTTAATTAGAAATTAACTAAGCAATTATATTTTCATCAGATCAGAGTTGGCCTCACTGGCACCATCTTACAGAACAACCTTGAGGAGCTGTGGTGCGTCATGGACTGGTAGGTGAAGAGACTTTTATGTGACAACCCTTTTTCCATTTTCATATTATAAGCACATTTCAGTAATTCCGCCCTCGTAACGTAAGTGATACATTTGCAACTTTGTTTGACATTTTTTATTTTTTTTATTAAGGGCCATACCTGGTTGTCTTGGCAACTTAGGACATTTCAAGAACAACTTTTCAGATCCGATTGAGCAAGGGCAGAGGCACAGCGCAACCAAACGTGCCCTAGCTACCGCGAGGAAGACTGTCAGAGCTCTGGTGAGGAAGATCTCCCATTTGTTCCTCAGAAGAACTAAAGCTCTCATCAAGGAACAACTGCCTAAGAAGGATGACAGGGTAAGATTGGTGAAATGTAACAAGACTTTTGCATTTCTGGACTATATTCTATTACCATATTTCCACAGCTCTATGATGTATATAAGCAACACTTCTTAGACAAATGCTGGACTGTGTTTTCTCCTAGGTGGTGTATTGCTCCCTGACAGACTTTCAGCAGACTGTGTATCAGACGGTGTTGGACTCTGAAGATGTGACGTTAATTCTGAAGTCTTCAGAGAAATGTGACTGTCAAAGTGGGCGCAACCGCGGACGCTGCTGCTATAAAGTTAGATCACTGCTTTGACTATTCTGTGACTCTGTATGCTATGTTTTGTAATGGGTTGAACTTAATTCTAAAGCTCGAGCTGTTAACTGCAAATCTGAAATTCACCTTTTAATTGAGTTGTATGTGAACAACTTTTTTGGGGGGGTTATTCACTAATTTAAACAAACATGTTGCGAAAATGTTCCTTTAAGGATCCAGTTGGTATTTCTGCATTTTACTTTTTAAAAACAATAAAATGCAGTGAATTAAAACAGAAAATCAAATGCAACATTATAGCCAGTTACAACTGCCCATTTGGTTGAAGTGTGGGAATAACTCTTTAATGTTAGCATTCACGAACAACTCTCATGTAGTGGAAAAAAAACAAAGATTGAGCACTCAAATAATATCTGATTCTTTGTTTTGCAGACAAATTCAGAAGGTGTGGAAATTAAGAGTCTATACTTTAGTTACTTGGCAATATTGAGGAAGATTGCAAACCATGCAGCACTGCTTCAGTCTACCACAGGAACCAGTAAGAAACAGGTGAGTCATGTTAACCTATCACTGATTTACTGCACTTGTTCATTAGAGCTATCATTGGAAAGTTTGTCCAGCCTTCAGTTGAAATCTCTTAGTTTGGTTCACTATAACAACTCATTTGTATCTTCCAGGAAAAGTATGTGGGGCGCATTTGTGCAAAGGTGTTCCAAAAGTTCCCAGACTTTGTGCAGAGATGCAAAGACGAAGCATTTGAGGCCTTGTCAGACCCGCTGTACAGTGGGAAAATGATGGTAACGTTTGGGAACAAAGGCTCATATCTGCTTATATGGGTTGTTTCCCTGTGAGTGACTATATCTGTGTTTCTTTCAGGTTTTGCAGAAGCTCATGAAGCATTACTTGCAAAGGAGAGATAAAATACTTATTTTTTCTCTCTCAACCAAGGTGAGAGCTCAGTTTTTGTGGGTACCTTGTGTTTGAATCAGAATTGTTGTGTGTCGGCATGTTTGCAAATATGAGTGCAACGACATATTGTAAGATTCAGATGAGCAACATGGCAAGATGTTTTCCTGTAGGGAAATGATTGGAGGCTCACAGTAATGTTATGTTATTAAGAGAAGTACGCTGATGGTTTTAGAGCTATACACTCGCTCTTATCCATTCAGCCTTTCAACACACAAACAGGCCTAAACACACACTTAATTGCAAATGCTGTAAGGGCAGATTACTTGTTTACAGAACAAATTGTAGCAGGAGGCATGGTTTTCTCATGACATATATTAATAGGTGAGCCTTTGTGTGGGGGCAATTAGAGGTTTAAAGATAATTAAACTCTTCGGAGTGTAATTGTTGCTGTCACCTGAGACAGTAATAATATTTCTCGCTGCTATGAGGTCATATTTTCATGGCCTATGTTTTGCGTTTTTGGTAATTATAGAGCCCATACAGATGTGATTGTGCAAGACTCAGCAACCCCTATAGTGTATCTCTAAATATACATGCCTGTGGATATTCTGTTTCATTTGTATCATATTTGCTAGTGAATCCTTTGCTTTTTATATACCCCATACAAACTCTTAAACCTTAGCAATGGGTGAATTCACATGACAGATGTAGGGATGCCTGTTTGTTAACAGTTGACTTTGAACACTTTGTTGTTGTTTTCTACCTGCCAGCTGTTAGATGTGCTGGAGAGCTACTGCATGGCCGGGGGGCTCGACTACATCAGGCTGGACGGAACCACCAAAGCCAAAGAGAGAGTCCAGATTGTCAAAGAGTTCAACATCTCTCCTCACATCAACCTCTGCCTGGTTTCCACCATGTTAGTCAAACATTGATAATTAGATAACAAAGTTTCATATTTCAATTTTGTGGTTTGTTTAAACAACAAGCACTTATTTTTGTCCATTTTCAAATGTCTGTCTCTCTCCGTCAGGGCGGGTGGTCTTGGTCTGAACTTCGTAGGGGCCAATGTGGTTGTACTCTTTGACCCTACATGGAACCCAGCCAATGACCTCCAAGCTATTGACAGGTAGATTGTGGGCCAAGTTTTCAAATACTTGAGTTTTTTATTCTGATGCTGCTTATCTCTACCACATTCAGCTGCCAGTATAGTGTATTTAGTAATATGATGTGCTGACCGGTGCTTTTGTGTTTATGTTTGTGTCTGTTTTCAGGGCATATCGAATTGGCCAGTGCAGAGATGTGACTGTTCTTAGGCTGATCTCATTGGGCACCGTAGAAGAGGTTATCTACCTCAGACAAATTTACAAACAGGTACCAGATCATCTTAACAACACACACGTCAAACAATAACAGAAAAAACCAGCACAATAATATGTTTTGACAGTGTTTCCAAATGTCCTATCTTTCAGCAACTTCAGTCCTCCGTTGTCGGCAAGGAGAGTGCGCGGCGGTACTTTGAGGCAGTGCAGGGGCATGGTGTCCATAAGGGGGAGCTGTTTGGGATCAAAAACCTCTTCAGGCTGCAGACCCTAGGGTCATGCCTCACCCGCGAGATACTAGAGGTTAGAAAGCCTCCATAGCTTTTACAGTTTTATTGAAGATGTGTTTTGATGTAGCATACTTACTTAACTCACCTTCCAATGTCACAATACAAGGTTTCACAAAACAGTCAAGAAAATGTATAGTTTATTTATTTTATTTGGAGTGTACTGATACTATATCTTGTCAAATTGACTGATAATGTCATTACAACTCTAGTTTCTTATAGGAATTTTAGAGGCATACTGCACTGTTATTTCCTTGAATTTTAAACTGTACAGCCTAGTAAAAATGAAAACTGAAGGATAATTATTTTGTTGATGATTGGTACATAATTGAATATATTTTGTTATTGACACGGTTAAGTTGATAAATGTGTGTCTAATTTGTTGCTTTCCCGTCAGCGAGAAGGACAAGTAGAGGCCGGCGTAATGACAAGCAGCACATACACGGCTGAAGAGAAGGAGGAGGGGACGGAGGGAGTTAGCGTGAGTAGTTATGCCCTTCTCATCTTCCCATCCCTCACTGCGTCTTCTCTCCCAGGCGGCCCCCTGATCCTCCCATTCCCACGCGAAAGATGGAGTACCTCCAACAGGGACCCTACCATCTGTCTGTCAACCATCTCACGCAATCTCATTTCAGTTTATTGCCTTAGCTGAGACTATTTATCTTTGTTCTTTTCTCAATTATTCTTTTTATTCCTGTTCACCCCATTTATGAGGAAAGATAATCAGCTTCCACTGTGACAAAATAAGACATATTATGCTACTTTTAAAGGAAGAACATTGGGAAAGTAACAACATGGCCAAAACGGTTCTTATCTTTATCACGCTGCTGTAGGTTTTAAAGTTTGTAGTTTTTCCTCACAGCTGTTGGGGGTAGCATGGGTTCAGAAGGTTAGAATAAATCCATATAATGATTTTTTTATTGTCGTAAAAAGTAACAAAAAGATTATTTGAATTCGCTCAAACGGCTCTACTTTGACTTATAATCATTTGTTCATAAAAATGTGTCACTATGCTACTTTCATGTCACCTTATCATGGTTATACTTTGACTGATGTAGTACAGTATATATGCCTACATTTAGCAAGGGACTACTTGCATTAGCAGAAGTCTCTATGGAGGTTTTGATGCTTTTGTATTTTGCAAACCGGCAACAACTGGAATCTTGTGTAACTCACTATAGGAACGGACTGTTCCTATTTTTCCTTTCAATCGCAAAAATATTTAATACTGTTTTACAAAAGAATCATAACTGCAATGCAATACATTTTGGGTGGAGCATAACTTAAAGTCTTTGGCTTACAAAAAACACATCTTTCCACTCAATTCTTTGTGGTTTTGTAAAACTAAAGGACGAGGTTCTCTTTGTGTGCTTCTCAGTTTCTCTCTGATGCAGGGTGCAACAGCTGGATGTAATTACTTGTGTATCCTGATGGAAGGAGCAGACCACACTGAAGCCTATCTTCTGCTTTTCAGCTATTTATTTACACAGTGATAGCCCTTATCATCCAGTTCCTTTTTAACTGGGCTGTTGCTCCACTGAGGCCTTTCAGATTCTTCCAAAAACACAGAATACACTGGGGTGTCTTAACACGCACAGACAGGGGCTGGAGGCGTGTGAGCACCAACATGCACACAAGAACGGAGGAATTGATGGAAAATTGATGGAATTAGAATCACTGTTGGTGGTCTCTCTCATAATGCTCCCATTCATACAAGTCAAGGAAATGTTTTGACCCCTATCTTTTATTCATATTACATCATGGTCGAGGGCATATGTCACATTTATTTGTATTGTGATGTACTTTTACAAACATCTGTTTTGTGTTACACAATAATATCTCATATGGGCTGTTCCACTGAAAGATGGCAAGAACAAGGGGAAGTGAGGAATTTGAAGCCGATTTGTGCTATTTTGGAGCTAAATCTTTCCCACACTGTCTATTTAAATCTTTGACATGCATTTCTTGTTCTCTTACTACCTACGTTGTATTGCTTTCTATTTCAATCTGTCCCCACTTTCTTAGCTGATTGTTTGTATTGTCTCATTTTAGAAACCTGGTGATTCCCCACCTGCAGATGACCCTGTACCAAATAACGAACCAGCCCAGGAGAACAGCGGTGCATCAAAGGTCCCAAAAGGGGTGCTGGACTTCAGCAGTGGAAGTGAAGAGGATGATGAAGAACAAGGTCTTAAGAGAAAGGGGTCAAAACCCGGTGCAGCGGATGGCAACAGTGCTGCTGCTGGTCCTGGTCGAGTTAGTCTCCTTCAGCACGGTTTCTCCAGGCTCCTCGAAAGGGTCAAAGGGAAACCAGAGTTAGCAGAAGGGGACAGTAGTCCAGGTATCGAAGAAAGCCCCTCTGAGGAAGAGACTGTGGAGGGTGTCTCCTCTGGTATTTGCAAAAGCTCTGATGCAGGAAATGCATCAGTCGGTCCCCCTAAATTGGGGACGAAAACCTGGGGTTCAGACATAGAAGACAGTGAGAATGGAGATAGTGGCAAAGAAGAGAGGGTCTCATTGTTTAAACACAGTGATGATAATGTAAGGAAGAGACGGGGCCTGAAAGAGTGGACAAATAAAAACATTACTGTTGATGAGGAGAGTGATGGAAATCCCTCACCTGACAAAAAGAAACCTAACAAGCTCAAAACTTCAGTTCCAAAAGTGCGCCGCTTTAAGGGTTACTCAGATGAATCAGAGGATTTGTACATAGAGGCAAAGACCTGTCCCAAGAGGAGCAATTTAAATTCACATGGTAGAGGAAGTTGCAGAGAAAATCTGGACCACAACAAAAAGTGGCTAAGTGCTAGTGTTCGGAACAAGGCCAGATCCAAATACACAAAGGACATAGAGACATTCACATCTTCAGAAGAGGAAAACACTCCTGTTAAGAAAGGGAGATCTCCAGGATGTCCCTCAACATCTCCACAAATAGAAAGATCTAGGTTTGAGTTGACAAAAGATGGGCAAATAGCTGCAACCATCAGGACAGAGAGACGAGCAGGCATGCCCAAAGCTGTTTCATTTACAAATCTGAAATGTCAGACATTCCCGGCATCCAAAGGAAAGGATATAACTATTGACAGTGTGCTAGGTAAATTCAATACCTTTGATTAAATGATTATAATTCTTAATGAAACTTTTTATTTTTTTATTCAACATTAATGATGTATATTTCTGTTTAAAGGTGGTGTACACGAGGTGTTATACACCCACTCTAACCAGCGCGTTGTGGGCGGGAGCAAAGCAGAGGAGCGGATGAGTCGAGCTGCAGTACGTGACGTGTTCGAGCGCAAGATGTATTCTCAGCTCCCGGCCAATCACCTTCTAAGCACACAGGAGGTAATGCATAAAACTGATGTAGGCCAATGCCATGCCAAATCGGAGTAGATGAATTCAATTGTATTTTAAAAGACTTTATTGACTGTATTAGGCACATATGCTCTCACTACCACATGAGAGTGGATGTAAACATAATCGATGTTATTGATTAGTAGCTTAACAAGGTTTCAGTCGTGCTTTATTAGTGGCAGCAGTTTTACCTTTACCATCAACATCTGTGGTCCCGAATACCACATGTTTACATCCAATATCATGCTACTTATCTCAGCCAACAGCACAGACTAGGGGAGAGAGACTGCTGGCAAACAAAATGGTCACTTATGGACTTCTGTTGATTCCTTTGTATGATTTTTGGATCATAGTTGTTCTGATTTAATTTTTCCTTTAAGGTCGTATACGCACAGCATTGAAAGCAGCAAACAACAATTTTGTATGTGAAGTCATTGTTTTGTCTACCTCTTGACTGTGTGTGTGTGTGTGTGTGTGTGTGTGTGTGTGTGTGTGTGTGTGTGTGTGTGTGTGTGTGTGTGTGTGTGTGTGTGTGTGTGTGTGTGTGTGTGTGTGTGTGTGTGTGTGTGTGTGTGTGTGTGTGTGTGTGTGTGTGTGTGTGTGTGTGTGTGTGTGTGTGTGTGTGTGTGTGTGTGTGTGTGTGTGTGTGTGTGTGTGTCCTCAGGTTAAAAATGTTAGCCCTGTCAAGGCTTTTTGCCTTTAAATGGAGGGTACAGCCAAAATAGTAAAAAAGAAAAGGGAAAAAATATGCTCAAATTTGAACCCGCGCTGCTGCGTTAAGGACATGGGGAACCTGCTAATGGTAATTGTTTGGTATGTTTAAATATTTTATGTTCTTGATTGTACCAGAGTCTGTCATCGAGCCCGCCAGACAGTCCGCCCTGCCCCTCTGCTGTCAGACTGGAGAGGCCCAGTGTGCACCATCCAGTCAGCTTTGCCAACAAGAGTGTGCACCAAACCAGAAACATGACCTTCATCATTGGAGAGACTCCTCAAGCCATATGCAGGTATTGAAAAGGTGTCAGAAGAGATGAGGGGAAGTGAAACAAAAAGAACAAAGGCGACAGCAGATGGGAAAGTGCAAAAAAGCTGAGAATAAGGAAGAATAAAACATGTCTATTGTAAAATATAACATAGGGGGTAAGAGAGGGCATGGACGAGAACCAAAGTTATGGGTACCGGTAGATGTAGTTAAGGAAAACTGACTCGGTGTAAGCGGCCAGCATGGTTTGAATAAGAATAAATCAAGTCAGGGAATGAAAAGAAGAAAGGTGGTCTTTAGAGTGAAGTAGGAAGAGAGAGATTCCTGGCAGCGTAGGGAAGGAGGCCAAAACTTACCACAGGTATGGTGTTGAGCGCCCCCACCTGGGCCTCAGGAATTATATGTGTGTGTTTTTAGCGAAAGACCACCTCTGAGCTTTCCCTCTCCACCTATTTCCCAGCATCATGCCAAAGAGTACCCAGTTATGTTCAGGCCAGACTGTGCTGGAGTTTTCCCCTCCACAACCACAGCCCTCCTGACTCTAACCAAAAACGATCGCCCGAGGACTTCCAAACCCACACTGATGTACACACTTCCTAACAAGCATTCACACACACGTACAGACACACACTGCTCAAATACACACCTCTGTCTCTCCGGCTGCTTCACCTCCGCCCCCCACCTTCCCAAAACACTCATATACAGACACATTTTATGGCTCCGATCTCACTTCCCAAGGGTGAGCCTGTATCTCTGCCCAGAGGCTCACCAGGGAGGGAAACTAGTATACACCAGTTATATTGATATCCCCTCAATTAACCTTGCTGTTTAATGATTTGAAACCACATTCACATCATGTTTTACTGCTCTTACTTTTATTTATTGTTTTTCCATTGAAAGCCACAAATGGTAATAACTCCACCATAATGCCGGACAGTGACTTTGAAGTATTTCTGTCCCCAAGTCTGGTGAGACCAACGTTTTAATGACTGCTTTTGAGCTCAGGAAAAACATCTCATACTGCATGGGTCTCTGAATATGAGCCTGAATATGTGGAGAACTGTTCATATATCCTAGGCCTGTTGGACCCACAGAATATGTGATTTAATACGATGGGTTTCCTGTTTTTTTTAAGACAATACTTTAAGTGGGATTTAAAGTACCTCACTGTATGCTCACATGTGACATGTCCACAGTAAGTCAGGACTTGTACTAACTGTATGTGTGTAAATATGATGTTTTAATTCACATGATATTACCAATTGATATTACTTGTAAAGACATACACATTTTCTTTGCATGGATGTTTGTCAAACTGATTTCTGCCTTGTCATTTGTCTTCTTGTGTTTAGGCAGCAGCTCGAGGAAATGGCAGAACAATTGAACTTCCCCTCAGTCCATCAGTTTGCACTTGAGATTCTGAGGAAAAACTCGACCCAGAGACTGGCGTGGCTACGACAATATTACACATCACTAAATAACCCTGACCTTGACAAAACGGTCACAAACTATTTCCCAGAATCTGATTCAGCACAGACCTCCTTTTCAACCACTACCTCCACAACATCTACCAGAACATCCCCAAAATCTCAAACACATACCCGAACCCCACAAAAGGATGTTCCAAAAGCCAAAAGGAAGCCTAAATACTCTCAGAATAATCCTGAACCTAAAATTATGCCTGAAACCCAACAAAACAATGTTTCTGTGCAGCAGAACAAGTCTAGACGCCCACAAAATGATGTTCCTGATCCCCAGACAAAGCATAGAAACCTGCAAAATAATGTTCTACCGCCACTAAAAAAGCAAAATATCCCACACAAGAATGCCCTAGAACCTCCAAGTGATGTTCCAAGCCTTGAGTCAGACGAGCAGGAGGAGACGGTCTGCAGTGCCAGAGGACATAAGAGGACAAAGATGAATAGTGTTTCTGGTTCTGGAGCCTTCGGTGGTCTTGGCTTGGATCAGGCCAGCAGCAGTGGTCTGACATCTGGGGAGGTTGCTGCTTTCCCGACAAGCACAGACAGAGATGTTCCTTCTTCTCAGGACCTCCGCCATGGCAGGTCCACCACATTATCCAAACCCACAGCAAAGGAAGGGCAGAAACTGTCTTCCAGGAGCAGTGAAACTCTTCAAGGCCAGAGAACAAATCCTCTGACCTCTTCTCCTCCTGAGCAGGCCACATCTTCTTCCAGTCATCGTTCCCTCCTCAAAGATCTGATAGGAGACACCTCAATTCTGGATGACCTGCTAAAACCCAAACCCAAGGGAGTCAAACAGAGCCCGAAGACAGCTCCTGCACTGGCCCACGTGTCAGTGGGTCCATGTCTTACCACGCCTTCTCCATCCAAAATCACTCTTAATACTGATTCTGGTGCAGTCATAGACTCGCTGTCCTCTCCAAACAAGCCCCCTACACATCAGGTGGTGTCAAAGGGCTGTCGCAAAGATTTTTGGGACATCCTGAATGAAGGTAATGAGGAGAGCATCAACAGGTTAACAGACCCGGCAGAAGTACAGAGGGTTTGCATCAACACTCGTATTGCAGCTAGAGGTAGGTCAGGAAAAGAGGAGAGGGAGAGTCTTTGGAAGACTAATGACAAGTTCCTGTGGAAGAAATGATGCAAGAGAGACAATTAGTTACATTTTGTACTTTTTTTTACTTTTGCAGTTCTGAAGAAGATACATAGAAATGTCCCCGTTGATTATTTAAAGCAGGTTTTCCTACCTCAGACTTTCTCAAGTTTGTATTTTATTACTTTTGCCCTATTATTTTATTCTTTTAAAGAGTGTTTTAGTTTTTTAGTGTCAACATTTGAAGATCTTTAGTGTTCATTGAATTAGCGAGTAATCATATTGCAGACTGTTACGTGGTTAAACAGAGTCTTGATCACTTTGAGTATTAAAACCTTTTCTAAATTGTATGGAAGTTATTGCCCTGTAAATTGTTTTAATTCATAGGCATTTACTATGTACTGTATATAAAATTGAGCCAAAAGGGAAACACACATTTCCAAATAGATGTATTCAAATGTTTTTTTATTCTTAGAGATCCCAAAGACAAAACATAACATTCTCGCACTTCAGAAGCTTTCAAATATATTAAAGTTATCAAATGTTTTGCATATTTGCCTTAAACATTTTGTTTTGTTTTAATGGATTACCAAAATATTTGCAGCTCAAACTAATGGTGTCGGCTCCAATTCTTTATAAAAATAAGTGAACCAAACTATACAAAGCTGTTGCCTCCTGTGTTCACATGTACAGTAGTTTAAGTTCAGTATCAAGGCCCAGACTGTGGCTGCACTTGATATGATAAGTGGGAATCCCACTCCGCTGTAGGCATTAGCTATCATCGTTATTAGATACCACGACTGCCACCGGGGTGGCCCTGCAGAGATATCACTTAAAGCTCCCTAATGGCTATTATGTCTCCCTCACTTTGAACACATCACTGCCTCCCGCTCCCCATGAGATTGCATATTGTGTAGATGGTGTAGTTTCCCTGCACAGTAATCTGATCGTCTGTGGCTCAACTCTAATAGTGGAAGCTGCTGCGCAATTAGTGAAATAAAAATAAGCAGTCGAAGACTTAGTGGAGCTGGGAGAAGAGGGATGAGGAGTCACTTTCACACTCATCCGTCCACCAATCCTCTGTGAAATCCACTCCATAGAAATAAAAAAGACTTATCAAACTAATAGTCGTAATGTGAAGAAGAAAGCCCTTAATGTGGGTGTATGTGAACGAGCATGCATTCATGTGCTAAACCTCACAGCTGTGTGCTCCCTCTTTTAATCTGAGAAGGTACAACCCTGAAGAGAGCTAACCCTAACCCTGTGTTTTGTTTAGCAGAAATGAGAAAGTGCTGATAGCTATCAATAAACAGAAGCAAAAAGGCCCTACATGCCTCAACAGAACAGGCAGCTCTGTTAGGGTGTGTGTGTGCGTGCGTGCGTGCGTGCATGCATGCAGGCCTTCTGGGTGGTAGATCTGGACGATCTTCACACACATATACCGAGGCCACACATTTGTCACACCTGTTCAAATCACAGACAGAGAATAAAAAGCCCTTTCTCTTATCCCAAACCCTTCCCTCTCTGCTTTTCTCATTCAGTCAACTGAGAACCGCAGATCCCTGTCTGTCTTTTTGTGGTCATAGTCTGGTTCAAGTGAGATAGCAGAGAGGCTTTGCATTTAACTGACAATAGAAAGGCTCACCGTCTGAGTGAGTGACAGTGGTTGGAGGCTAATGGAGGCCAGCTAACATGGCTCAGTGGCAAACAAAGCTCTCTTATCCTTAATGCTAACGGCAGTATTCTGTCAAGGATCTGGAGTGAGACATTCAACACCCATGAATGGCTGCCTACCGACAATGTCTCAGGTATAATTTGCTATACCTAAGGCCCCGGCCACACGAGGACGAAAACGGTCGTTTGCGTTACTGTTTAGTGTCATATAGACCGTTCGACCGAATATGGCACTAAACGACTGCGGAAACGATAACGGGTCCCAAGGTGGATAGAACGGCATACGCAATGCTCTGGGGGGGTCCAACGGCTCTGTGTGTACGCCCTTACGATCATTTTCTGATAATGATGAGGCAAATAGCCCCGCCTCTCCCCACCTCTGCTGCTCACCCCGCATCAAAGTAAACTGCACACTGAATTCAGATTATTTATCTTTCTCTCGATATGGACATAAACGCGAGTGAAGCCTAATGACGGAGACACGCAGCTCTGCTCACCTGCAGCTCCTCCCGCTGCAGCAAAACACACACTTCAAGTCAGATCATCACCCTTAGCTATTTTAATTACCTCTCAAACTACCTAAACTAGTTATAAATATGTTTATTTTTACTGTCGGCCGGGTCACTCATTACTGGATCAGCTGCTGCATGAAACAGACACTGACGCTGTCTGAAGAGAGGGAGGAAAAAGAGAGGCTCCGTGTATTTTATTATTATTTTATATATAGTCGTTATTCATTTGTTTTAAAGCTCAATAAATAACAAAGAAGACCGGTTCCCTCGGCCCCCACCGCAGAGAATAAACAGAAGGGCAACCATGACAACAATGCTTCTTCGCTGCTTTTGTGGAGGAAGCTACAGCGCCACGTACAGGCTCCTGCATATGTACTGCAGCTTCTCCAGCGGTTGGAGCTAAACGGAGCTGTCTCGTGTGGACAGACACTATCCGGTGAATATTGCGTGTGGACGGAAGCTTTTTTGCGATTGCGTTTGCGTTAATCCTATGCGTTTAGCCGTTTTCGTCCTCGTGTGGCCGGGGCCTAAGAGTCACAAAAAATACCACAAAAGTGAAGCTGTGTTCCGATTCTCCCATTAGTGTTTCCACTCTCTGTGTCAAGGGCAGTGTGAACACTTTGTATATATTTCCTGTCACTTTCACCTGGGTGTGTGTGAGACTGATATAAACGGGACAGTCAGAAATCGCGGCAGAGGGCGGCCCTTTCAATGTAGATTTATTTTTCTGATGTCAGGCTGTGACACCTAGTTTGATTTGATTTGTTAAAAGCTGTGAATGAGTGTTGACCCGTATTGACCTGGGCCTCCAGTCCTTTCTGGCTCAGGTTTCAAAAGAATTCATTCTGCAATGTGTTAAGAAGGTTTGCATAAAGAGGCTGATAAAGAACTAGCTCTTTTTTAATGAAGTATTATATAAGGGTATTATTATATGAAAGAAGTCTCGACAGTTAGCCTGCGGGTTCTGGTAACTAACAGAGGGTCATTGTGGGTCATCAGGTCATCGGTGTGTGTTTCTTAGGATCTTTGTTGCAATAACTCAGACTACTTTTTCTAAAGAGCTTCTGTTACCTCATTCACACCAACGGTGTTTCAGGGCCGGTTCGGAGCTGGAGCTTGAAAAGCACCGGGTTTTCCTGTTCACACCGCAGCGGAGCAGCCTCTCATACCTCATTCACACCAACGGTGTTTCGGGGCCGGTTCGGAGCTGGAGCTTGAAAAGCACCGGGTTTTCCTCTTCACACCGCAGCGGAGCAGCCTCTTAGCTCCGGAATCCGGTTCGTTTCAAGCACCAACAAATTGTCCGACTAGAGCAAAAGCACCACATACGTCACGCTAACGTCGAGGCGGGGGCAGGATCAACTCCTGAACAACAACAAAAAGCCGGCGTTTTATATCCAGTTTGTACACAACGATGGAGAAACTTAACAAGCAGCAGTGGTCCACTGAAGAGACCAGCTGGGAATCTGGTCTTCCCGAAGAGGTACAGAGGAAGCTGGAGCACAATCGGCCATTGTTGTTGTTGTCGGTGTGAGCTGTGAGGGGTTTCCGCCAGGTTTCCGCGCGGTTTGGCTTTATGAAGCAGGCACGCAAACGGTTACGTCATGACGCAATGACGCAGCACCAGTCGGACTCTGGGCGGTGTGAAAAGAGCCGGAGCTAAACCGAAGAACCGGTTCTGAACCTGAAAAGCTCTAGCAATGATATTATTTAAATCTCTCCTGTGTCCAAGCTCTGCAGTATGCACATATTCCGTATGACTCGAAAATATTGTCATGTTATAGAAGGTCAATTAAAAGACTGTCCCAAATTCGAATTTGGGGAAGTCCAGACAAAACACAAATGCAGGAATGTCTCGTGAAATAATCATAGACTGTATATAATATAATATAATAATCCACACTGTTTATGGGATCCCATCACAGCAAGAGAACATTATTTTTTAGGGCCTTTAAAGGCTGTGGAAATATGCATCATTTTTGTAGGATTCTCCTTAGGGCAACTGTTACAATGTAAGTATCATTAAAAACGTGTATTTAGTTGACTGTCATTGATGTTTATGAGGGAAACCGTTTGTATCCAGCCTATGAAGCCTATGAAAAAACTTAAATGGTGACTCAGCACACAAAAAACTCCTATAGAGGGGTACAGAGTCCTCCTGTTGTTACGGTTGCAGGACGAGGAGGTCTCTAAATGTGAAAAAGAACAACTCCCCCTCTTCGTTAGGAAATTACACACCATTTGCCACTCATTCCTATCCAGTTACCCGGGCAACTGTTAGCTGTAATTTAGGTTAATTCACTGGCTCCTGGGCCCTTCCGTTCCCCATTGTGCCCGTCCATAAAAGAGATATAACACAGATGCACACGCACACACACACTATATTTTGTAATGCACACAGTAAAAGGACTAATCCTCATTTTTATTGCTTGTCCTCAACACGGCTCAAAATAAACTGCCAATGAATTTTTTTGAAGGAAAGCTTAAATCTATTCACTCTGAACACCTGCATGAGTGAGGAAGTGCTGGAATTATGACATTAATTTTGCACAAAAGACACTCGTCCTCTCTGAACCTGTCTGGTCTTGAAGGTGGAAGTGATTGGGATGAAGGGAGGTCTACTCGATTGCTCCTTTCAGAACAAAAGGAATGGAAAACTGTGTGTTTCCCCGTGGGGAAATATTGAGAGAGCAGAGATATAAATGTACGGAAGAAAGGCTTTTCTGAGCCGCCTGGATCTCTGTTGCACTGCCAAAGGCCTGTGCGTCACTTGATCCATTGTTTAGTGTAGAGAGTTCTGGGTAAGCAAGCGGCTGCCTCCCTGCTCCAGCCGCAGCCTCTCTACTGTTTATGTTTGCAGGGCCCTTCTCCTTGAAGTGAGGCTATCCAAGCAAAGCTCAGCCATATGTGAGCACTGGGCCGTCAAAGAAGTCACTGGTCTTTTCTTTTCACTTTTTCTGATCCATCTCTCTCTCTAGAACATTTCCATTTTCACCCTTTCTCTTCCCTCCACCCTCTTTAATCCTCTCTACCTCTGTTCCTCTGCCTGCATGCTCCCCCTGCCAGTCCCTGACAGCCGGGTCTTTTGGAGAAGATGAAGGGTTTGAATTATCTTCTTGAATTTCAAAGATCTCCATCCTGGATGGAAGAGAAGTGGTGGGTATTACTCCTGTAAGAAATAATTACCCCTAAGATCTCCTTTTGCGACTGAATCTCTGTGGCCTCTGCAGCAAAGTTTGAGAGAGAAAGGGGTAATTATGTCACATAAATATTTCAGCTAGTATAAATAATTTAATATTTATACTGGTAGTCAGTCTGACAAGCACAGCATATTCAGGAGAAAAACAACTTAAGGAGAGAAAGCCACTCCAGGAAATCACCACATTCTCACTCCCAACTCGTACTATAGTGACGTTATGTCAGGATCCCTTGGCGTCACTATCAAACGCAGTAGGGGCCTCTATAGCATAAATGTTCAACTATCAGGGAGTCCCATTGACTTGCATAGAGCTCCCTGAACGTTGGTAGCCTATATACACCAACTTGGTAATAGACGAGTTGGGATCGCGGAGAAATGCTCTCTGCAGACCCATTCTCTCTGCAGACCCATTCTCACAGCGTTTATCAACCTATTTCTTACTCAATATCAAGCCACACTTATTGTTTTTAGTTCTTTATTTTAATTGTATAATGTCGGACTTTTGTTGCCGTCAGTTAGGGGGAGAGTAGGGGCTCAGAATACTGAAATCTGTATTGTTTCCTCGTTTTTTCCTTCTCCTTTTGTATTCTTTTCTAAACCACACAATGTTATTTACTCAACAATAAGACACAATTATCCTTGTTTATTTATTTTTTTGATTGTATAATGTCGGACTTTTGGAGTCCGTCAGGACCGAGGGTCAGGGGCCTCATTTATAAAGCGATATACGCTCAAAAAATGGCGTACGCCAGTTTCTACGCAATGTTTGCGATTTATAAAATACTAACTTGACGGGAAAATGTGCGGTCCTCCACGCAAACTCTAACCCATGCGTACGCACTAAGCACAAACACGGGAGAGAAACTGCGACACCGTTGGCAGAAGGAAGAATGGAGAGAAATATGTGGAAATAATACCATAAATAAAATGTTACCTCTCATTTATCATATATGAAGAATTCATTTTCAAACATTGATTAAAGCCAATCTTAAAATGATTAAACAAACGCCTGTTTGCGACTTCTCAGTGCACACAAAAACATAACTTGGAGAAATAAATAAATACGGATATGTTATTTAAAACCACCTCGAATATGTTGTGTTAATGTTATGAAATGTTTTCTCATAAATGATGCCCCTGCTGAAAAAACCAGCATGGGCCAGCATGGTGTTGACCAGCATGGACCAGCCTATGTTGTGTTTTGGTCAACAGCATGGACCAGCATGGTCTACCAGCATGGACCAGCATGGACCACCAGCATGGTTTACCAGCATGGACCAGCATGGACCACCAGCATGGTCTACCAGCATGGACCAGCATGGTCTACCAGCATGGACCAGCATGGACCACCAGCATGGACCACCAGCATGGACCAGCATGGACCAGCATGGACCAGCATGGACCACCAGCATGGACAATCATGGACCAGCATGATCTGCCAGCATGGACCAGCATTGGTCCATGCTGGTAGATCATGCTGGTCCATGCTGGTGGTCCATGCTGGTCCATGCTGGTGGTCCATGCTGGTCCATGCTGGTCCTCCGCTTCGCGTCGGGCCGAACCACGCCCCTTAGCTGTGATATAATGAGCATATACCACGGCCTGTCGTGAGCTATTGCTTAAATATATATAGAGGCTTTGCATATGACGTCACGGGTGACGCGGCGTCAGCCCAGCGGCCATACTGGAGTACCAAAACAAACACCGTAATACTCATAGCATACCTGTTTTTTATCGGACATATAATGGTGAACTTCTGTGCTATTGTTGGCTGCGGCAACAGAGGTGATCGAAACAGGGGGCCAAAGTCATTTTACAGGCTGCCGGCGGTTATAACACACCAGGGTGAAGCAATGTATGCACTTTCAAAGCGTCGACGGGAAACATGGCTCAATAGGATCGGACGGGAGGATCTCAAACCATCCAACCACAACTATACTCGCGTTTGTGGGGATCATTTCACGTCAGTTAAGTGTCAGGTTTTACATACAAACATTCAAAATCAACATACAACCCACTTATTAAGACATGTATCTTAACAAGGACATATGAATCCTGGAGTCTGTGTCATCGATCGACATATCAGATTGTGGAGTATCTACAAAACAAAGTCATCCCTTGGCTCAGGTCATCTTCCCACCAGTCTGTCAATCTCCTGCAGTGCTTCGTTTAACTGTAATTTAAAGAAATTACTCCCCCTACTGGCCATTTGATTATATGTAAACAGTAAAGGCTGTACAGTCCCTGGCACCTTTTCAGAGGCTTTTGGTTTCCTCAATTATTTGTCATGTTCCAATGTCTTGACACCAGCATTTTAAATATATCTAAAGTCTGACTTCGCCTGTCAAAAGAGGTCACATTTGTATTAATTAACAGTTCACCCAGGATATAACTGACCTACAATCTGATTTATTTGCAGGTAAACCAGTGGCACTTTTTGACAAAAATCATCCTGACTGGGCACCGTCTGTCAAATTGGGCCACGAGAAAATTACAGCACCTTCCCCTGCTACACATGCCAGGTATAAACGCGCCAGAAAAAGGTCATCCATCGCACCACTTGATCTTTCCAGCATGGTGTCTGATATTCCATCTCCAGAAGAGCCCGCACCAGTCCTGGGAGCCACTGGGGCAGAAGAAGGAATGATTGAACCAGAGACTGGCACTGCAACTCAGACTGATTTGACTGGTGAAATGATTGACAAAATGTCATTTGAAATTAATAATGTAACAACAGAAAATGTTAACTTAAAAGAAAAGCTTGTAAAGTCCACAATTTCAGAGAGTACATTTAAGGGCGATGATGACCGTGTGCGGTTCTACACTGGACTTCCTACTTTTGCCATTCTAATGATGGTATACAATCTTGTGGAACTGCACATCAGTGTGAACGCTAAGAGTTCACTGTCTAAATTTCAACAGTTTATACTGACACTAATGAAATTAAGATTAAACCAACCCCTGCAAGAGCTGGCTTATAAATTCAACACATCCACGTCTACAGTATCCCGTGTGTTTACCTTGATTATCGACGTCATGTTTAAACGTATGAGTTTCCTTTTGAAGTGGCCATCTCGAGAGGAACTCCAACTGACGATGCCTATGGATTTCCGCACTCATTTTGGTACTAAAGTGGCTGTTATAATAGACTGCTTTGAAGTTTTCATTGACAGGCCATCAAATTTAATGGCACGGGCTCAGACTTGGTCAAACTACAAACATCACAACACCATACAATTTCTCATAGGAATCTGTCCGCAGGGTGTTATATCATTCATTTCAAGGGCATGGGGTGGCAGGTCCAGTGATAAGCATATTACAGAAAATTGTGGCTTCTTAGATAACATTTTGCCTGGTGATTTGATTTTGGCAGACCGAGGTTTCAATATAAGTGACTCAGTGGGTTTCATGTGTGCTGAGGTTAAGGTGCCTGCATTCATGAAAGACCGGAAACAATTATCAATGAAAGATGTTATTGACACAAGGAAAATTGCTAACGTGCGAATTCATGTTGAGCGTGTCATAGGATGTGTAAGGCAGCGATATACCATTTTGGGAGGACCAATTCCTATAGATTTTTTACTTTCTAAAGATGTGGATGGAATTACATTGATGGATAAAATAGCTGAAGTGTGCTGCGACCTGAATAATGTGTGTGATACTGTAATACCCGTTGATTGAGCCTTTACATTCTGTTACACCCCAATCAACCCATATCAGATTGAAAAATATGATATGTTTGTATTGTAATTATTATTACATTATTGTCAATGTTGTACTTTGTCAATTAAATGTCTTGATAATCAGAAAAGTGATTTGGGGTTTGGTTGTGTAGGGGAATGTTTGAACAATTATTTAAGATGTTTTCAGGCATGGAAGATTAATGTTTTTCTCTCGTTTTCTATTGTCAGATTGGACACATCCCAAATTGCTTGAATGTGGTTTCAGACCTGCACTGCGCACTAGAATAGTACTGGTAGAATATTCAAGCTTGGGTAAATACATTTGGAAAAAAACAATTGAAAGGGCAAAGTATTATATTTATTACAGGTTTCCAATTTACCCATTGAAAAAGGGTGAAAAACAAGTATGCTCCTTTAACTGTAAGCTGCAGAGATCACCTCACATAACAGAGATACATTAACATTGTGTCCATATTACAGTTTTTTTCAATGCTAAAACACATTTTTTGAAAGCAGGGCTTATTTTCTCAAAACACATTCACAAAACCATACACACAAAGTGCAAAACACCTCATATATAATCACATAAATATATACACTGTCATTCAGATTGATTAATACTTCTGTTTCTTTTGAGAGGGGACATGCTGTTGACATTTGTCACAATACCAGCTTCCTTTGGGGAGTAAACTGTTATACCAACACATTCAAAATGAAACCAGGTAGTTTCACAATTTGTGTTATCACATCCTATCATGGGAAGCTTTTCCTCTCCACGACAAAGGCACCATTTGGGTACCAGTGGTTGGGTATCGGTTGGCTGAGTCAGAGTGGCACATACAGCAGGGTCTGGTATCAGGCAGAGAGGCCTTTTTGGTGCAGTAATGGAGACTGGTGTAGTTGCACTGGGAATTCTGGTGAAGAATTGCCCACTCAACTCGAGGAGAATGACCTTCTGAAAGAATTCATGAGCTTTGGGGTGTACCTTCTCCCAAAAGTCAATATCTGGGGTTATGCGTTCAAGATGAATCTTTCCATTCACCCACAGAACAAAGTCAGCATATTCAACATCGCATAGAAATAACTGGGTCTGCACTTGATAGAAATAAGCATGGGTCTTCTTCAGCCTGTCCTGTCCATCATGTGATTCCAGACATGTATGGTCTGACGGTGCAGCAACACAGTAGGGGCATTTAATTTCCAAAACACCTACACCACAGCACTTGCAGGACACAACACCATCTGGAGTAGCACCTAAATATGGAAATGTTGGCGATAACACGAGCCCAGAATCCTGGCAAATGAAACTGTCATGTTGATTCATAATTGCAATGTAATCTTCACGTGCTGATTTCTCGTGATTACATCCCCATTCAGTAGCTGCAGTTTGACATTTTGTGGCTTCTGGGTAACAAATAGCTTTAATCAAGCTAAGCGATGGTTTACTTGCACTTGTTGAACATGCTGCCTTCATACGAGATGCTGTAATCCGCCCAGCTCTGTATCGATACCAGAGTTTGGATTTGGCCTGTGTTTTTGTTGCCTTCTCAATGACATCCGCTTCCGGCTTGGTGATAGCTACATTGATCCCTTGGCAATGTTCTGTAAGCGCTTTATGATCCATTTCTAGGCAGTTCTCACTTTTTAAACTAGAAAGCGGCTTAGGAAATGTTGACAAAGTCACTTTTGGGACAAAATCGACATTGTGTGGAGCTGAGATTGTCAATATTGCACACTTCCTTCCAGTAGATTTCAGTGATGCCAGGAAAGACTGTTGCTCAGCATCTGTCGCTTTTGGAATTTCCCTCGAGTGACGTAAAAGTGGTGGTGTTGTTGTTGTTGTTGTTGTTGTTGTTGTTAAATTAGCTGCATCACCAAGACTGTCAATTGCTTGGCTTAAACGATTCCTTCGTGTTTTAGCCGAACTAAAGTCAATGTCAGCAACAGGGGAAGGTGTTACATCCTTCACTGATCCAGGTAGAAGCCAATACGCCTTTTCCTGGGTAACTGTCTTGGCATCACGTATCCGTACAGCTGTTTCAATGTAGAACAGGAGAGATGCAACATGGGTACATGTCGATCCCAAACCAGCCTTGCAGTTGCAGTTAGCTGTGATGACGGCACCATCCTTCTTCATCAGTACCCACGGACATGTTGGCGGCAGCCCAATACTCTGAGAATGCAATACCTGAAAAATAAAATACAAAAATATTATTGGATTGTTGACTATTTAGAACCACCAATATTTTGGTCCAACTTTACTTTCAAATGCTAATTGTTTACACAACCAGTGGGTGGTCAGCTCTTGTCATATTCCTATGCTAGGTAGCCCATAACAGAAGCTGACAACCAAGAATAGGTTCACAACTTTTGTAATTTAAATATATTGCAATATATAATAAAGCTTTAGTTATAAAGACCTTTTCATAAAGCACGTGTAGCTCAAAGTGCTTTACAAAATGGCACACATCACAAGTTAAAAATAAACCACAAGAAATTCCCCTCAGATCAGATGTTAAAACCTTTACAGGTGCATGCAGCATAGCAACAACATATAACATTGTAACAGGTTAAGAGACAGGAGGAGGAGGTAAAAGGTATGATAATAAAAATAAATAAGACACAAGACTAAGTTTATTGATGCAACAATATCCCTATAAATTAAAGTAAACATAAATACAAAGCTGGTGTTTAAAAATTTCCACTGAGTTGGCCTCTGATATTTCTTGGTAGGGTAGTGCAGCCTCACCCATTTCATTTTGGGGGACTTTAGGGATATTTAAAAAGCCAGCTGAAGAGGACCTCACGAAATATTTACTCACTTTTCCAGCTATTACAGCCACATCTCCTTGATATGCAACGCAAACGTCGCGGATCCACCCGGATGTGAACTGGTTATGTGCATCGAGTCCTTTGTACGCCTTCATTTCCTCCATGGTGTACAATGGAATAGGCGAAAAAACGAGGTAGTTCACGATATCAAAGTAGGAAAGTGAAGGCCATGAATTTATGTCGGTGCTGTAATCATTAACGGGAATCAAATAAGGGTCCACCGAACCAATCGACGCACATTTGTCTCTGTAAACGGTCTTATCCTCCGGGTTTAGTGATTCGTAGTATCCTTTCATTTTCGCCATTTTTGAACGCTCCCGCCAGTAGAGTGGTACGAGTGGTACTCCAACATGGCTGCCGCGAAATCCCGTGACGTCATTAGGAAGCCTCTATATATAGGCCTAACAAATAATATATATATATATGTATATACGGCTTATGAAGTCTGCATACTCTAACGGTATCACGGATGAGTGAAGGAAGCAGGACCCAAATGCAGATAACTCTTGAGAAACCCTTTATTCCAAGGATACAGACAAACACAGAACAGAACACTCTCCGGTGAACTCCGTCACCAACAAACAATGACCCAACACTGAACACAGACAGAGACAAGACTAAATACAAGAAGGGGTAATCATGACAACGAGAAACAGCCGGGCAGGGGAGGAGAAACACAAGGACAACAGGTGAACACAATCGGGTAATCAGGGAGGGAAACAGACAGAAAGCAGACAGGCAGGAAACGGGGGTGAACACTTAACACAATAAGACAGGAAACCCAAAGACAAGAAAAACACCAACACAGACAAAACTACAAACGTGACATAACATGTGCATTGTGACAGAACCCCCCCCTCAAGGGACGGATTCCAGACGTCCCTAAAGAAAACAAAACAAAAAAGTCCAAAACCCCAAGCAGGGTGGGCGGAGGGGGTCCGGATCTTGGGCTGACAGCCCAGGAACACAGCGGAGGACCAGGAAGGGGTCTCGGGCGGACGGCCCGGGGGGCAAGGTACAGTCCAAAAAGGGGGATTCGGGCGGACGGCCCGGGGTCAAAACAGAGTCCAAGGTGGGGACCATGGAGGACCGAAGGCAGCGGCAGGAAGAGTCAGGGAGCCGGGCCCGAGGGCGAAGACAACGGCAGGAAGAGTCAGGGGGCCGGGCCCGAGGGCGAAGACCGCGGCTCTCAGGGGGCCGGGCCCGAGGGCGAAGACAACGGCAGGAAGAGTCAGGGGGCCGGGCCCGAGGGCGAAGACCGCGGCTCTCAGGGGGCCGGGCTCGAGGGCGAAGACCGCGGCTCTCAGGGGGCCGGGTTCGAGGGCGAAGACCGCGGCTCTCAGGAGGCCGGGCTCGAGGGCGAAGACCGCGGCTCTCAGGGGGCCGGGCTCGAGGGCGAAGACCGCGGCTCTCAGGGGGCCGGGCTCGAGCCGGTGTCGACCGGACAGGATCAGGAGGCCGGGCAGGAAAGCGCTGATGGGCCCGTTCCGGAGATCGGGCATGACCCGGTGTCGGCCGGACAGAAACCGGAGCCGGTCGGACAGGCTTCGGCAGGATCCCCCACGGAAAAGGACCAGGAGTTGGCAGGAACCCCGGCGAGACCGGTGATGGACATGGGGCTGGCAGGGCCCCCGGTAGAACCTCCAACGGCACGGGATATAGGGTTGGCAGGACCCCCGGCATCAGAGTCTTCTGCGGGACCTCCAACGGGACAGGAGACAATGTTGGCAGGACCCCCGGCAGGGGAGTAGACGGCGGGACCTCCAACGGCACAGGACACAGGGTTGGCAGGACCCCCAGCAGGGGAGTATTCTGCGGGACCTCCAACGGCACAGGACACAGGGTTGGCAGGACCCCCGGCAGGGGAGTAGACGGCGGGACCTCCAACGGCACAGGACACAGAGCTGGCAGGACCCCCGGCAGGGGAGTAGACGGCGGGACCTCCAACGGGACAGGAGAAAGGGTTGGCAGGACCCCCGGCAGGGGAGTAGACGGCGGGACCTCCAACGACACAGGACACAGGGTTGGCAGGACCCCCGGCAGGGGAGTAGACGGCGGGACCTCCAACGGCACAGGACACAGAGCTGGCAGGACCCCCGGCAGGGGAGTAGACGGCGGGACCTCCAACGACACAGGACACAGGGTTGGCAGGACCCCCGGCAGGGGAGTAGACGGCGGGACCTCCAACGACACAGGACACAGGGTTGGCAGGACCCCCGGCAGGGGAGTAGACGGCGGGACCTCCAACGGCACAGGACACAGAGCTGGCAGGACCCCCGGCAGGGGAGTAGACGGCGGGACCTCCAACGGCACAGGACACAGAGCTGGCAGGACCCCCGGCAGGGGAGTAGACGGCGGGACCTCCAACGACACAGGACACAGGGTTGGCAGAACCCCCGGCAGGGGAGTAGACGGCGGGACCTCCAACGGCACAGGACACAGGGTTGGCAGGACCCCCAGCAGGGGAGTATTCTGCGGGACCTCCAACGGCACAGGACACAGGGTTGGCAGGACCCCCGGCAGGGGAGTAGACGGCGGGACCTCCAACGGCACAGGACACAGAGCTGGCAGGACCCCCGGCAGGGGAGTAGACGGCGGGACCTCCAACGGGACAGGAGAAAGGGTTGGCAGGACCCCCGGCAGGGGAGTAGACGGCGGGACCTCCAACGACACAGGACACAGGATTGGCAGGACCCCCGGCAGGGGAGTAGATGGCGGGACCTCCAACGACACAGGACACAGGGTTGGCAGGACCCCCGGCAGGGGAGTAGACGGCGGGACCTCCAACGGGACAGGAGAAAGGGTTGGCAGGACCCCCGGCAGGGGAGTAGACGGTGGGACCTCCAACGACACTTGCGTAGGGGCTTGAATAGGGAATGGAGAGGGAACTCGAGCGGAGACTTGAGAGGGGACTCGAGAGGAGACTGGAGAGGGGACTCCAGAGGGGACTAGAGAAGGGAACACGAGAGGGGATTTGAGAGGGGAACTAGAGAGGGGACTCGAGGAGGGACCAGAGGAGGGACCAGAGGAGGGAACTCGAGAGGGAACTCGAGAGGGGACTCGAGGGGGAACTGGAGAGGGGACTCGAGATGGAAACAGAGAGGGAACTCGAGAAGGGACTACAGAGGGGACTAGAGGAATAACTAGGGAAGGGAACTCGAGAGGGGAACTAGAGAGGGGAACTGGAGAGGGAACTTGAGATGGAAACAGAGAGGGGACTCGAACAGAGACTAAAGAGGGGACTAGAGGAGAGACTAGAGGAGGGACTAGATGAGTAACTAGAGAAGGGAACTCGAGAGGGAAACTAGAGAGGGGACTCGAGGAGGGACTAAAGGAGGGAACTCGAGAGGGAACTGGAGATGGAAACAGAGAGGGGACTCGAGAAGGGACTACAGAGGGGACTAGAGGAGAACTAGAGGAGGGCCTAAAGGAGGGACTAAAGGAGGGAACTCGAGAGGGAAACAGAGAGGGGACTCGAGAAGGGACTACAGAGGGGACTACAGAGGGGACTAGAGGAGAACTAGAGGAGGGCCTAAAGGAGGGACTAAAGGAGGGAACTCGAGATGGGACTGTGGCAGCTGGGACCAGCTCTGGGTCTGGAACCAAGGCAGCTGGGGTCGGAACCATGGCTGCTGGGGCCAGAACTGGGGCTGAAACCATGGCTGCAGGGACCGGAATTGAAGCCAGAATCATGGCTGTTGAAGCCAGAATCCTGTCTATAAGCTCCAGCTTCGACGCCAGAAACACGGCCGTATAGGGCGCTCCCGGAGCCGGAACCATAGCCGCTGGGGCCGGCCTCGGAGCCGGAAACATGGCTGCGGGAGCCTGCACTGGGGCAGGAACCATGGCTGCTGGGACCGGGACTGGAACCATGGCTGCTGGGGCCCGTACTGGGACTGGGACCATGGCTGCTGGGGCCCGTACTGGGACTGGAACCATGGCTGCTGGGGCCCGTACTGGGACTGGAACCATGGCTGCTGGGGCCCGTACTGGGACTGGGACCATGGCTGCTGGGGCCCGTACTGGGACTCGAACCATGGCTGCTGGGGCCCGTACTGAGGCTGGAACCATGGCTGCTGGCGCCTGTACTGGGACCATGGCTGCTGGGGCCCGGGCTCCCTGTCTGGTCTTGCGACGACTCCTCTTAGCAGCCGCCTGAATGCTCCGTGGGCCTCCATAAGCCTGACGAGTTCCAGCATAAGACTCATGAATAGGAGCAGGAACTGGGGAAGAAGCAGAGGTTGACTCCAGACGGAACACTCCGAGACGTCTGTAGTCAGCAGGCTGGAACTCACACCTCCAGAGGAAGTCCAACATCCAGTCAGGTAAGAATTCCACCAAGTCGGGCTTCTCCATCGCCAACCGGTGCGCCTCTACCAAGGCGGCCTCCTTCAGCCGAACACTGGACGCTTCCTTCCACCAATCGTGGCAACATTCCAAAGGAAAAGAAAACTGTTGCAGCTCCACCTCAAAAGGGTCATCTGCTGGGTCCATTTCAGGTTGGGTCATTCTGTCACGGATGAGTGAAGGAAGCAGGACCCAAATGCAGATAACTCTTGAGAAACCCTTTATTCCAAGGATACAGACAAACACAGAACAGAACACTCTCCGGTGAACTCCGTCACCAACAAACAATGACCCAACAGGACAACAGGTGAACACAATCGGGTAATCAGGGAGGGAAACAGACAGAAAGCAGACAGGCAGGAAACGGGGGTGAACACTTAACACAATAAGACAGGAAACCCAAAGACAAGAAAAACACCAACACAGACAAAACTACAAACGTGACATAACATGTGCATTGTGACAAACGGTTAGAATAAGCCGTTGGCTACTCGCTTATTAATGTTAATTGGTAGTGTTGGAGTCTACCGGACCAGGTCCGTCCTCCGCGCAGATCGTTTGGATATGGCCAGAGCGGGATCGCCGTCCGGATCTGCCGTTGACCTTTCTTAGTTCTGAGGGAAAAGGAATTGTGTCCTAGACACTATTCTCTGTTAGCTGTACAAAACTAGACTTTGCACTCCAATGGATTGTTTCTTCAAATAAGCACTTTATTACACAGTTCAACAAAGATATATCAATCCATACTACACCACAAAACGCCAGCGCCTTGGACCCCTTCTTGAGTTCCCACCGTGACAAGCTCGTCAGTGTGAGATCCCAGTTGAAGTGAGTCCCGAATTCTGAATATATCTTGTTCTTTATAGTATTTGCTGTGAAGCCCCCACCTTTGGTGCTCTCTGTGCTGCAACCTGCCTTTTCTGCCCAGCAACACCCAGTTTTAGCTAAGGTCAGGCCAGGGCCATACTCCCTTTTCCTAATTACCTGTTTTAACTGGTTTTCTCACAAGACAGTTGCACCTGGTGTGGCTCAGGGCCCCAAATACCGTACCATGGTGTTCTGTCCTTGAAGATAACAGGATGTAGCCGGCCAGCAGTAAACTTTAACACGTTATTTTTCCACTCAGACAGCTCAATGTTTTTAGCGTTTCCTATAACAGGATTTACTATATCTTATATTCACAGTTACTTTTTGCCTTATCTTTATCCTTCAATCCCCCTTTTGCCCCATTCTAATGATTGGGGCAACAAACAACGCTATTGTTTATGTACATTTATGTCAGCTGTTTTAGGCTTCTGTCTCTCTTTCCCACATTCTGCCATACGGTGGTACTGGTGGTGCTGTCGGGAAAGTGTCCATTGCTGCTGCTTCTTCTTCGCCTTCCTCAATGTCTGGGTTGTTTTCTAAGGATAGCAAGGCGAGTTGTTGGCCCAGGGGAGTAGAAGGTGCTATGGCGGTACTAATTATTTTGTCCACCATTGAGCGGATACATGGGATGCAGCAGCACCCGCACAAGGTCAACATTGCTGCAAACACGGCCATTGATATCTTGTGTAGTTTCATTTTGTGGGGAATTTGGATTATTACTTTGGTCAATGATTTGCCTCCCCCTTTCACCCACTATGATAATGATTATTCCAACAATGATGAAAAAACAAAGTGTTAAGGCCAAGCAATAGAGGTGTTGGTTAGGTCCTGAGTTCTTCTTCATCTTCGTTTTTCTTGTAAAAGTTCTTTGGTGTATCAGTGTAGGTGAGTGTCTCTTGTGTGGTGTGTGTATGTGATGCGTGTGGTGTACCGCCTACTTTGGGGGAGCGGTCCCTTGTTGTGCCTCCTCGCCGGCTGTTATCTCCTGGGCTGCCGTTGGTTCTCCTGTTGTCTCCTCCTCGGAAGTTGAGTCGATGTCCACACTTGGGGGTTGGGGGGCTTCGGTTGTTTGCCTGATGTTCAGTTGGCCTAGGTCCTGGATGGTGTCAGCGAGGGTCCTGGTAGGTGCTGGTGCTTCCACACACCTGCTCCAGTGGTACCACGTATCCCCCTTTCCTTGTAGGCGGACGGCATGGGATGTCCTCTGGGTCACTCGGTCGGGGCCGGAGAGCCTGGGGTTGACAGTCAGCCTCCTGCGTCTCGGGTCCCCCTTTCGGCGTCAGCAACCTGTGTGG
This sequence comes from Pseudochaenichthys georgianus, assembly GCF_902827115.2. Classification (NCBI taxonomy): domain Eukaryota; kingdom Metazoa; phylum Chordata; class Actinopteri; order Perciformes; family Channichthyidae; genus Pseudochaenichthys; species Pseudochaenichthys georgianus. The sequence continues at coordinate 25,301,409 of NC_047511.1, read as the reverse complement.
AGAAATCTGATACAAATCCCTCAAGCCTACGCTCCGGGCTCTGGGGCCCTCGGCTGTTTGACCCACCAGTGCGTGGCAACTTGGAGCCTGTTGGTGGGGTGTCTTAAAACAACAGACGTCTGTGCACAGGTTTTCTAAATGAATTGTGCAGCTTCAGAATCTTAATACTTGGACTGTGCCCACTAAATAAGAACCCCAACATCTTTAGGTAAACTAAATAACATATTTCAATAGCTCTGAATTTCTGACAAGCATCTGTATTTATTTTTAAATGAAATCCCTGAGATCCCATTAAAAATCTAAATATGATTTGAACTGCTAATGTTTCTGGTAAAGAAACACACTAATCTTATGGATTCAAAAACAACCAAAATCACAATACTAACAAAGTGAACGGCTTCCTGGTGATACTGCTTCTACCCGTCAGTGCTTAGATATTATCCCGCTGAAAAAATGAATACAGAATTCCAACAAACTGTCCTCAAATGTCTTTCTATTATGTATTTAGATTAAATGTATATCCCCATAATGACCTCAACAATAAAGTCTATGGCTTTTACTTCTTTACCAGGCTAGTTACATGATGTTGTCCAAATTACATTCTATCTCATTACATTACTATGTTTTAACTTTAACTGTAAATATGTTCTTTCTACATTTCAAACCTTAGTTACTTTAATACCTGTTGAAACATTAGTTGACACATTACTCACAGGTCAGCTTCTTCAGTATTTCATTCTGGACTTACATCTCTCTGGTAGCCCCTTGGCCACTGATTCTTTATCTGTGTTACCTGCTATAACTCAATCAATATTAGAGACATGTCAACATTCATCAAACAGTGTTTTATCCCCAAATATGGAGCAGGTCAATTCTAAAACTGTCAATCAATGGTCAGATTGAACAATCGAATTGGGGCAGCCGGTTACTTTCAGTCCCTAAATGAAAAATGTACATTGTAAAGTTTACACTCCCCCTTTTTTACACATTATCTCATGTGTAAACAAAAACCTGTATGGGAAGAAAACCTTCAGGTCATAATGGATTATAAGACAATACCAAAATTTTTTCCCAAATGTACATCCATTATTTCCACAGTAAACACTTCAGTGAAATGAAGTGTTTCTCTCCATCTTTCAGTCCTAAAAGAAACAGAATCTTCAAATGTCATAGTTTGAGTTTCACATTCTGAAAACCGCCACCTCCTGTGGGAGTGAAATATCAAGTAGGTTAGAAACGGTTTCCCCTTTTGTGCAATGTTAGGAAACCTCTCATTTCACACATTATTATCACACAGAAATAATGTGTTAGTCCAAAACATGCTTGATTAGTCATCGTTTTAAATCATGCAGTTGCACTGATCAGATGCAAACATACACTCACTCACACTGTCAGGTTGTAAAGTCAGGTTTTGGTCAGGTACACCTCAGAGTCAGTCATTGACAGTGCCTTCCCAAGTTACCCTGTCTGTCAGGGTCAAAGGTCAGTTGGTCTCAGTCTTTTTGGCCATGTGTCGTGCCCTGCAGAGATGTTCCAGCACAGGCCAGCATCCTCCGTCTATAGAAATCTGTATATATGGAGCGCCATCATTTATTAATTCACAATTACAACTATAATGTTCAAGATATCTCTGTTTTCCCAAATTCCCTGAAAAGTGTTAGCCAAAAAATGTCACTTCCTTATTGTACTACTACTGAAGTTCATTTACACCTAATCAATATCAACACGTCTAATAGATGTAATTCAGAAACTTGTGTACATCACTATTATCTTGTGTCAAAACATTATCAGGATCTGTAAAGCTCTGCTATGTATTCCATAACTCATTCTATTAATTTATCTTCAATTCTGGTGCACTTAAAGAACAATGTTACCCTCTTTAACAGTGCGTGGAACCCTGGGTGTCCTGAACATGTAACAATCACTCCTTCCCTTATCAAGGACCTAAAAACAGAAGTAATTTCATCAATGGTTTGTAGCTGAACTTAGGAATCATCCCTCATGGTAGGTATGTTTTTACTTTTTAACATCTCTAAATGTCGGTTAATTACTAACTAAATGAATGTCCATTAGGAGGTGGTGCCGCTAGTCCTCTAAACTCATAATCTGGTGCCGTGCGCTTCCTGTGAAGCTGCAAGTAAGATTTAAAAACCACTGCAGGGTGGGTCGAGTGACCCCTCCTCCCTATTGGTCGTCAATAATATGCACCCTTACTGGTTGATTGAAGGCCCCACATTATTTCCCATTTCAGCATCAGCCCTCTTTACTCTAAAATTACTTTTTAAATAGGAATATGTAGAAATGGAACAAATATTCAATCTTCAGAAAAGTTCTTAACCAATGTCTATCTGGTGAACAGCCAACATATTTTAAAATGTCAGATGTATAAAAATAAGCCTAAATACTCCCTTACCATCAAAGTCCAAATCTAGACACAAGGTGAACAGTTTTGGTAACGGACAATTTAATCTAAAAACAAAACAAAATTGGACTTGTGTCCTTGTTATTTGTTCTTCAAAATACATTAGCAAATACCCTGCGAAGTATTCGCAACCTAACTAACCCTCCCTAGGATATGAAATCCATTAATCCCTTTACTCATAGTTAGTTTATATGTCTAAATTATTATGTGTGACCTAATAATCAGATGTCTTGTTTGTCAACCAAGAATATTAAACTTTAATCTTTTCAGCATTCCAGACCATCATTTAAACAAGCAGCCTCCTATCTAAACACTAAGCATTAAGGTTTCTACACCACCCCCTGGGAAACTCTTGCACAATTATGCTGTAAAATCATTGCATCATTCCTCCGGAACAATCTGAGACAAGCATGTCTCAAGATCTTGTCATAATGAGCACAGTCAGTGATGCAGCTGTAGTCAGTGGCAGGGTCCCCAAAAAGCTAGGACCGGCCCTGGTCAGTGGGCTCCAAGGAAACTCTCCCTGGCTTTGGGATGAGGGAAGGAATCACTTGGCCGACACACGTTGTCGGCTGTACTGCAGAAATCCCCCAAAACCGCAGTACCTCTTCACACCACTGTTGCCTTGACAACGAGGCACAAGCATAATGTCAATATCTCCTATGCGTTCTTTGCATACTTCTTCTGTTCGCAGTGAGCAACTCTTCACCAACACACTGATTCAGAGAACCCAAAAGGTGGTGCAGAACTACCCAATGCTGTTGTAATCACATCCAGCCACTGAGAAAAACTCAATTTAAATCTCTCTCCCAACGGGTTGCAAAATAAAACGGCTGAGGTCAAACTAATGATGATAGTAGTCTGCCTATTCTTTATTACTTCAGTTATAAGTTAATAGGCAAAACAAAGACACCCTCCAACCACTATACTAATCTTTTATCTACTTGGTTAATTCTATTCATTTTCAAATTGTTTATCTAAGTTGTGTTACAAGCATGGTGATGTTGTAAGAGAATACAAATAACTGTATTCAATCCGCGCCGTATTTGAAAGCTGTAATGAATTAAAATCAATGTTTAAGGACGTAATATAAGTTAAATATATTGTTAATCTAATTACTGTTTTATTGTGAAGGCATCTCCGGTGAACAGCGGCCTGTGGCTTTTATTTTGAAAGGCCGTTCCGGAAATATACTCCGTAATGTGAACAGTGAGTTTGAATTCTATAAACACGGAAAGTTACGATAACAATCGTTCTAATGCATTAAATAAAGTCATGAAAGAGACAAGGAGGGGAAAAGGCGTGTGGAAGTAAGCAATGAACTGAAAATGCCACCAATGCTCTGTTTTAACGTGAACCACTTTTTACTTTCCCTTAACTTTACTGTCTGTAATATAATTGTTTTCCTTGAAATATAATTAAGTACAATCCTTAGTTAATGACAAATACCATGACATTCACAATGTAATGCAATGGTACCAATCAGTTCTCAAAACCCCTCATAAAACCACAAAGTGACGTAACTGTATCCTACAAAAACTATGCTAAAAACAGCAAATTATAGTTTCTTATTTATTTCAATATCTACTACTTCAGCTCCCACATTGATCTATTAATTCTCAATGTTATTCACTCCAACTTCAGACCACTCGATTATTCACACACTTGTTTTAAATTCAATGCTCTTTCTTCATGCATTTTAAGAAGAGAGAGAGAAAAAAGAAGGAGGGGGGTGTGGGTACTCTCACAGACACCCCGGCTTGAACAGGCATTCCATGAGGAGGGGGGCTTCCTTGAAACAAGAATGACTTCGTATCTATTTATCTGACTAGGTTAATATGTGTTCACTTGTATTTATTAATACACTGGACAAATCTTGTCGTTACTCTTAATGTCCTTATTCTTATTTATTTGAATGTCCGTGGAGCAACACAGAATATTGAAGAACAGAGGGCAGCTGACCACAAATGAGCTTCCCCTGTTATATAAACATTAATATATTCCTTCTGACTGACAAGCGTTCAAAAACCCTCCTGTTTATCACTTAGGCTACTACTTTTTGTTTTATTCATAACCTAAAAATACAATTGTGATGAATAGCTTGCTCTTTTTCTGATTGAAACAAAGAGTACTCTTCTACAGAATCCGAAAGTGGGGGGAGATTCTTTCACAGACAAATACTGACACCCCGGCTCCGGCTGGAGCTCTCAGCCTTTTCAAGAGAAGGGGGGCTTCTTTCAACAACTAACAACAAACTATTGGTATACCAAAACATTTACCAACATAAAACAAGGTCTTTACGAATCAACAATGACAACCAACAGACAGAACAATCAACAAACAGCAAACATTGTACACAGATATATTAGCTACTGATACGGCGACCAGTTTTACACCTTTCCTTAGATACTAGAGTCTCCCCTAGTTTTACACTGTACTATTGGCTACTAGGTTTACTAGTTTGACACCTTTCTTTAGATACTAGAGTCTCCCCTAGTTTTACACTGTACTATGGCTACTAGTTTGACTAGTTTGACACCTTCTCGTTAGATACTAGAGCAGGGGTCTTCAACTAAAATGCAACGAGGTCCAGTTAGAGAAAATGTCCCCATGCAAAGGTCCGGAACATCAAAATGTCTAAGTTGCTTCATGAATTAGTGTGATATATATTGAAGTGACCTGTAGCTTTATCAACGTCTGCATGTAATCAACAACTGACTGCCAATCAAAGAAAGAAAGTACAATTCAAAAACAACAATATTTATTGTCAATTAACATTACTTAAATACTGTGGATATGTGTAATGTTTAAATATTGAAGTTAAATGCATCAATGTGGTGCACTTTGAGAGCAACATGAAGAGATCTATGGATACATCTCTCAACACCCATATGAAACAGAACTGTAAGCATATTTTCCTTTTTGGATATTTTACAAATCACTCCCCTTTTAAACTCTATTCTTGTTATTTTTAACAACTTTTTTGTTGCTGTCATATAGTATTTTATACCTGTTTTTCATTTAGTCTCATTAATAACTATAATGATCATATCAAGGTGTGCCTTAACCTCACTGAGCTGAGGTTATTTGAGCCTCTCAGGAGAGAGCTCTCTTCCACCTGGTTGTAGAAAAGCTCTTTAAATTCGTTAGCATAGCTAGCTAACCAGATGCTAATAACAACAGATCGCCACTGTGCTTACAACTAAAGACACAGCCACGCAAACACTGCGGCATGTGTACGGCTCCTTATGGGTATTGCAATATTTTAAGGGCTGGAGCGGCGTTCTGGTGCTCAGCACTCCTTTCAGACGAGACATATACCACGTGAAGACACGTTACGCTCCTGTTGTGTTCATGAACCTGTCCTTGGCCAGGAAAAACAGGTACTCGCTTGTTTAATTATTTTTGCGGTCTCGATTTCTTCTTCTTTTTTTAAGTGAGAAGTTGTCCGTCTGTCGGACGGACTCCCTCCCCCCCACCCCCAAAACGAAAACTCTTCGGTTCTCCACGAATTACACAAGTCACCCAAATGAGCTTTAAAAACGCGGGAGGCGCCGACAAATCCCCTATTAATGTATTGATTATAGCTCCGGGTCCGTATAGGTCAGAGTCTGGGTCCGGATCCGGACCGTGGTCCGCCTGTTGCCGACCCCTGTACTAGAGTCTCCCCTAGTTTTACACTGTACTATGGCTACTAGTTTGACTAGTTTGACACCTTCTCGTTGGACCGCGGCGGATCCTCATAAATTACGGGTTCCACCCTCTTCTCATCACAGATTTGTTTATACCCTTGTTGATCTATTTAGTGCACACAATTTTATTTACGTTTTATCTTTACTTTTTAGCTGAGACAATTATTTCTGCCATTTTCACACAATCCTAAAATGTAGTGGTATTTCAAACACATCTATTTGTTGTAACAGGCAGATGCTTACCTTGATTCTAAATGACCCGGGTTTTTGATTGTGTGAGATGGTTTCTTGTAAAAGCCGTAAACTCAATGTTTTTTGGTGTCCTCTCAGAAAGTCACCGGTGTCCGGACTTCCCGCTCTAGACCATCACGTCGGGGTCACCAAGCTGTTGGAGTCTACCGGACCAGGTCCGTCCTCCGCGCAGATCGTTTGGATATGGCCAGAGCGGGGTCGCCGTCCTGATCTGCCGTTGACCTTTCTTAGTTCTGAGGGAAAAGGAATTGTGTCCTAGACACTATTCTCTGTTAGCTGTACAAAACTAGACTTTGCACTCCAATGGATTGTTTCTTCAAATAAGCACTTTATTACACAGTTCAACAAAGATATATCAATCCATACTACACCACAAAACGCCAGCGCCTTGGACCCCTTCTTGAGTTCCCACCGTGACAAGCTCGTCAGTGTGAGATCCCAGTTGAAGTGAGTCCCGAATTCTGAATATATCTTGTTCTTTATAGTATTTGCTGTGAAGCCCCCACCTTTGGTGCTCTCTGTGCTGCAACCTGCCTTTTCTGCCCAGCAACACCCAGTTTTAGCTAAGGTCAGGCCAGGGCCATACTCCCTTTTCCTAATTACCTGTTTTAACTGGTTTTCTCACAAGACAGTTGCACCTGGTGTGGCTCAGGGCCCCAAATACCGTACCATGGTGTTCTGTCCTTGAAGATAACAGGATGTAGCCGGCCAGCAGTAAACTTTAACACGTTATTTTTCCACTCAGACAGCTCAATGTTTTTAGCGTTTCCTATAACAGGATTTACTATATCTTATATTCACAGTTACTTTTTGCCTTATCTTTATCCTTCAGTAGCCTAATTATTCGTACCTTTCCCAAGCAGAACCTGGCCGTTGAAATATTTTTCTTCCCAAAGAATGGGATAGAGGATGTCCGCTTGATATGTTTTTAGGTTGAAGTTTTGGATGTTTGTTATAGGTAGCTACAATAGCCTTAAATCCGTCCGTGTATTTCACATAAGCAAACATCCTGGCTGGCAGATGTCGGGCCGAACGGATTACTTGTATACATTATTGGCCTCACGCGCTACCTATTTCTTTTGCGCACGAGACACTGCTCTGGAATCTTGAATTCTAGAATGTTCTTCTAAGAGCTGTCATTATAGCATGAAACGCTGTCATTCATCTTATTATGTAATGCAGTGGCGCGATACAGTCTATTATTTTAGTGCCTGTTTTTGTCAACCTCCTTATTATGCTGCAGCGGCAATAGCTTGCAACTAACGCTAGCTTCCGGCTAACGTTAGCTTGCAACACGCGAGCAAGCAGTTAACGGGAGTTTGCAGCTAACGGGAGTTTGCAGCTAACGCTAGCTTGCCTCCAACGTTAGCTTGTTTAACTCAGCGGCCAAGTATTTTGCTTGCCGCTAACTAGCTAAATGGTTCTCCAACTAGCAATTGCTAGTTGGAGAACCATTACGTTAACGCTACCATTTTAGCCAAAACTCATAACAAATGTAACTAGCATATCTTAGTTGGTCATTTATTAACGCTATGGTTTTAATGCAGTATTCAGGACACCATCGCTCACCCTTTACAAATAATATTTGTCCCTTGAAGAAATCGTCCTCCCAGCGTACCCAATATACAGTGTCAAGGTTACTTTGTATATATTTCTCCCTGTCAAAGTCCTTGATATAAGACGTCGGAACGATTTCTTTTACTCCGTCGTCCAAGTATTTCACGTAGGCAAACATTTTTGCTTAATAGATCTTGTGGTTGCTGTGTGGGTCAGTCCAGAGCCCTATAATAGAGATTATAGATCTCTGGATCAGTCGAACATCTCCTGTCTCTCAGCCAATCACAGAGTGAATTTAACTCACGCGCTTCCCGCTTTGTATAGTTAAATATAATAAGACAAGTAAATACCATAGACTGCATTTCTCTTACAGTTTGTATCTGTGTGCAGTAGACGTAGTATATAGATATATAATGCTTGCAATCTTTTGAACTCTAGCAACACAGATAAGGTTTACAAATTAAATTATACTAATCAGTTTAGAATATCCAAGTTTCTTTTTTGGCAAATAAATTACTTTTATCTAAAAATATTCATTGTTTTTTCTCATTTAAAATTACAAATGTAATCTTGTAAATGTTGTGTTTTGTCTGAATATGTACCCCTCTCCCTGGCTCCATAATATTACATGTAATGACCCCCAATGCCCCCCCCCCCCCCAGCTGTATATCTCATATTATTTTCCTCTCCTGTTCTGATGGAGCTGTAGCTGTGTCTCTCACATCTGAATTTATAATATAGATCTTAACAATTTTTTTTTTTTTAAAGTGTGGATTTTTCTAAGTACCTTTTTTTAAAACCAACAATTGAGTGTCACCTTACACTGGTGCTATAGTCCGAGTTAGTAAAAACTGCGTTAATTTAAATTATTCGGTTTATACTGTCAGTAGAATAATTTCAACCTATTATTGGTGAAATTGCCATTCATTAGTCAGTCTGTTAATGATACCCATGTTCTTTTTTCATTTTAGAATTTCAAAACGGAAGTACAAATTGTACTTGGAGCCTCACAGTACAATCAACGCTGAGCTAAACTGAAAAGTGGACATTTTGATGTAAGTTAATTCATGATATTATTGTGTTAAACCTTTCAAAGTATCAATTCTGTAATTATTATTTTTCATTCTTACCTGGTGATGTCATTTTAAGGTGGCAGATGACTTCAAAAACAATTCAGGGTCACACGTTGCAGATGTTGAGGTGAGCGAGGATTATGCTGTTTCAATTTATGTAAGACATTATTTCGGACTGGACAAAACAACGTTTTCTTTATCCTGTGCAGACCATGCAGGGCTCAAAGCTATCTTTTAAAAGTGGTTGCCAGGCTGGCAACCAGGCATCAGCTTTTGGTTGCCAAAACTGAAAATACGGTTGCCATTTTTAGTCACCTTGTATTTTAAATAATTAAGATACTATACAGTTATACATCAACTTAATAATGAACATGTGACACAAAAGAATGTTCAAATGCTTTACAATAAGTAATTAACACAATTATTTTAAACCTAAGTGGTAGTAAACTTGTCCACCCTCAATTGCTGGTATACAAAATACCAGTAGTGCAGCTGCTGTCATGTTCACAGATCCACAAATGAATTGAGCAAGTCACTAGTTTCTTGGTCATCCGTTGTCTCCCTTTCAAATGTGTTTTTTTTTTACCTTTGTGCTGACCCCCACCATAGATGCACTGGCCCTTCAGCATTGAAGTCTTGAATTGGCCAGACTAATACATGTCTAATGTTAAATAAATGAAAACCATTCACAGCTAAGAATTAGATATTAATTATTAATGCTGTAAATTACCTTTAATATGTCTAACTATATTTAAAATGTGTTACCTTTGTATAGAAGTGATTATCATTTTATGCCAATATTTAAATGGTAAAGTTTCGTTTTGCACTTTTATTTTGGTAGTAATAAGATCGGGACTCTTATTTTGAAGGAACTTTTACCAGAAGTGAATGGACAACATTCCTCTTTGCTTTTCGTCCGGGTTCATCTTGCGCTTTATCAGTTGAATCACTTTGAACATTCGTTTGAAATGTTGACGGGTTGGCCAAACCTTTTACTCCACAGTCAAACAACTTAATTAGCTTCGCCATTTTTTGTAAAATAAACACACGCGAGTAAACGCGCATCGCTTTATGGCTCGGTAATCACACCAATGCACATGCAACTTAAGTATCAGGTTCCGACTGGTCACAACAATAATTAAATATCACTCTTAATACAACAAATAATTAATTTTTATCTATTTTGGGGTGCACATTTTGCTGTTTGCTGTCCTTATTTCTTTATGTTAAAAACTGGTTGCCACTGAAGGCAAACAAAGGCCAAGAAGTGGTTGACATTTTTTCTGAATGGTTGCCAATGGCAACCTGGCAACCGTTACTGTCGAGCCCTGCCATGTCTCCACGTACAAGTTATGTCTCAAATGTTGAGGTAAATGCAATCACAATTCCCTTTGTGCTTTGGGTTGTCATACATTTCTGTATTCACTCACATTGTATGCAGAACCTGCATTCTTAAATACATGTTTTCTGATGTTTTTTTCCATTGCCCAGCAGATGGATTGGGATTCCCCATTTGAAGGCACTGTTTTTCTGGAGTCCTTAATATAAGACGTTGAAACGATTTCTTTAACTCCGTCGTCCAAGTATTTAACGTAGGCAAACATTTTTGCTTAATTGATCGTTTGATGTGGTTGCCGTGTGGGTCATCCAGAGCCCTATAATAGACATGCTACATAAAGAAACAGGTAGATTACAAAGAAATGCATTTGATGCTCCCAGTTATTTGCATTATCCATCCTATTATATTGTTTTTTTTCCACATTTAGGTGCCAGTAACACATGTTACTCTGGGGAGAATTCTGGAGGCAGGCGAGAGCCCACTCCCCAGAACGTTCCTTGCTCGCCTACACCAAGACCTGGACAACCCAGGTGGACTTGGGGCCTTTAGCATTGCCGGAGGGGACACACGGAATTCTGGAGCGCCCCCGAGAAGAGATATGGGCCAGAGATGTAAATACATCCCTTCTTACTTTTAATTTCAATATTTGTTTTCCTTGAACTGAAAAATGTATAATATGTCATTCCAGGTCCTCAAACATTACATCTGCATGTCTGCGGATAGCAGTTAATGGACCAGCACCAGAGTATAATACAACAGTAACTGATTGCATTTGATCGAACTGCTTTGTTTTCAGGGTAGATTTACTTTACCCGAGGGTGTCCATTTCTGGCTATTTCTGACAACTACTACTGAGTAAAATATTGTACTATTTAGTATGCAGAACCTATATTCTTAATGCAGCTAACGCGAGCTTGCAGCTAACGCGAGCTTGCAGCTAACGCGAGCTTGCAGCTAACGCTAGCATGCCTCGAACGTTAGCTTGTTTAACTCAGCGGCCAAGTATTTTGCTTGCCGCTGACTAGCTAAATGGTTCTCCAACTAGCAATTGCTAGTTGGAGAACCATTACCTTAACGCTACCATTTTAGCCAAAACTCATAACAAATGTAACTAGCATATCTTAGTTGGTCATTTAGGCAAAAAAAAAATTCTGTGCAAAATGAATATTGCCATACAGGAATGAAAAGTCAATAAATAAACATGTTGTTAAAACTCACACGTTTTTGTTGTTTGTCACAAAGCGTGCACCACCCGCTTTCAATATGGCCCATACAGCTACATTTTAAACGAGCTCCCTCCCAAAATAAGATTCCAGAATGTAATGCTTACAGGTCTTTGGTTTGGTTCTTTATATGATCATTATAGTTATAAAAACACAAGAGAATAAAGTAAACGGGTATAAAATACTATATGACAGTAAAAAAAGTTTTTGTTAATAAACAAGAATACAGTTTGAAAGGGGAGTGATTTATAAAATATCCATAAAGAAAAATAAAATCTGTTTACAGTTGTGTTTCATCTGGGTGTTGAGAGATGTATCCATAGATCTCTTAATTTTGCTCTCAAAATGCACCAGATTGATGCTTTTAACTTCAACATTTAAAAAAAATCTTCCTGGGGTAGCATGGGACCCCCCTAGAGGAGGTTAGGTCCGCCCCTCACTTTAATCATGTTCACATGGATAGAAAACTAAATACATTTGCACACATCTTGTGTCCATATCTTTCTGTTTTGGTGGTCATGCCACAACTGTGCACGTGCATGCGTACGAGAGTCATGGTAAGATATCTGGATTAAGAGGTTGCTTTTTCTTTGCACAGAATGAAAGAAAGGCCGAATGAATGGGCTGTGATTTTAGTTTTTTTAAGCAGAGGTCAATCATTTGTACGGCCCTCGGAGGATGTTGAACAAATTGAAATGGTCCTTGAGAGGAAAAATGTTCCCCACCCCTGGGTTAATGGGTACTTTTGGTTGCGGCTTCTGTCTGTTTTTCCTTCTGTTTTACTGTATATCATTGTGTATGTAATGTCTATGCCTCTGGAAATTTGAATTGGTATTTTCTTACTATTGTGTACAAATAGCAGTTAAGCTATTCAGCATCGTAAAAGCAATTAACAGATTAATTGATAACATATGAATGTATAACTCAAATAATTTAGGTTAAAAACTATACTTAGTTAATGAGCCAGGGGGTTGGTTGTGCCAATGTAGATGGACCATGTCTCATAGTGACTTTTTAAAAGGTCTATAGTTTTGAAATGCATTATAGCAATGCAAGAATATAAGCTTTCTATATGCTATTACTCCTTATTTCAACCGTATATCATTGCAATTCTTTCAAAGAAATTCTACATTTATCAGAATTTTAACTCTTTAAATGTTTGTTTACGTAATGCCATTGCTTGTGGGGTATTTTTGTCTTTATGGAATAGATCAATGATTCGCAAAAACAAAATGCATTTGTATTTGTAAAGACAAACATGAGAAATTGCTATATATGGTCGAAAATAGTAAAAAGCTACATTTTGAAGTCAATGTCATAATTATTTTATGCTGCAAGATAGATCTAATATTGTGTTTTTTTAACGGTAATCTTTTGGGTGTGAGTGAATAAATGTATTTAATATAGATATTCTATGAATTTGCAGTTATTTATGTTATGTATAACTGAAATATTGGTATGTTTTTGTATTTCATGCCATCTTAATAATAATAGATTTTTTTTTTTCATACCATGTTATAGCATGGACCAGCATGAAGTTCATGGTGGTGCATGCTGGAATAACGGTTTTTGCGCCAGCAGACCAGCATAACGACCAGCAGTCCATGCTGGTCCCCATGCTGGTCCCTGCTGGTTCATGCTGGTGTCCATGCTGGTCCAAGCTGGTCCATGCTGGTCCATGTTGGTCCATGCTGGTCCATGCTGGTCCACCAGCATAATGACCAGCATGGACCAGCTTGGACCAGCTTGGACCAGCTTGGACCAGCATGGACCAGCTTGGACCAGCTTGGACCAGCTTGAAGTCCATGCTGGTCCATGCTGGTTTTTTCAGCAGGGACGTACTGGGACTAAAAATCAGCCCGGGAATCTCGACCGGCCCTCGTTATCGCTAGTAAATTGTCAACGGGGGAGGGGGCAGCGCCATATAGAGTGCTCTGGGAGGGGGGATTGCTAGTGAATTTTCCGACCGGCCCACTTCTTCCTCCAGACTGTTGTTCTGCTCCAGCACTGTTGTGCTACGGCTTGGTTCGGCCCGACGCGAAGCGGAGTGTCGACAACCATATTGTATAGATATTCGTATATCACGGCCTGAAGTGAGCTATTGCATTTATAAAACGGTTACCACGTGTGGCTGGCAATGTGAAAGAAAAATACACACTCCAATTTAAATAGTTTTTATTATTAAATAATGATGTTCAAAATAAAATAGTCCCTCCGTTGCCTTCTGCACAAAACATAGTGCGAGGTGGTTGCTATGCAACAACAATAACAGCTAGAGAACATATTAGACAGACAGCATTGTCTCGTTTAGGTGCTTTTTTCTCTGGAGATAGGCACTTCTCAATCCACTCCTCCATAGTAAGGCCACCCCGGAGGTCGAAGTTAACCTTAAATGTTTCCATTTTAAGCTTTGTTAGTTAGTTAGTTTCGTGACGGACGTAATGTAACAGTTGTAACCATAGATATATATAAACACTAGATGACTCACCTGCGCTGCTGGCGAATGGATACCGACGTTGCCACTTGGCCGCCATCTTGCTACAGGCAGTGCTCTCATTCATAACATTATGGTTTACTATTTAAATAACCATAGCTTGCTCAATTTTCAACCAATTTTCAAACGGTTTGGTTTTTTATAAACATCAAAGATGTAGTTATGATACTGCATACTTATAATCATGGACTTTCATATGAAAATAACATTAATCAGATAAAGCAATAGCAATACACACACACACACACACACACACACACACACACACACACACACACACACACACACACACACACACACACACAAGGTATTTATATTAAATATTTGCCGGTGTATATATTTCCATTTATTTTATTATATTGTTAATATTTAAAATAAATTATAAATAAATTCCATCCATCCATCCATCTTCTCCCGCTTATCCGTGGTCGGGTCGCGGGGGCAGCAGTTCCAGCAGAGAGCCCCAAACTTTCTTTTCCCTGGCGACATCAACCAGCTCTGACTGGGGGATCCCAAGGCGCTCCCAGGCCAGCGAAGAGATATAATCCCTCCACCTGGTCCTAGGTCTACCCCTTGGTCTCTTCCCAGCTGGACGTGCCTGGAACACCTCCCTAGGGAGGCGCCCAGGTGGCATCCTAACTAGGTGCCCGAACCACCTCAACTGGCTTCTTTCGACGCGAAGGAGGAGCGGCTCAACTCCGAGTCCCTCCCTGATGACCGAACTTCTCACCTTATCTCTAAGGGAGACACCAGCCACCCGGCGGAGGAAACCCATCTCGGCCGCTTGTATCCGCGATCTCGTTCTTTCGGTCATGACCCATCCTTCATGACCATAGGTGAGGGTAGGAACGAAAATGGCCCGGTAGACAGAGAGCTTTGCCTTCCGGCTCAGCTCCCTTTTCGTCACAACGGTGCGGTAAAGCGACTGCAATACCGCTCCCGCTGCTCCGATTCTCCGGCCCATCTCACGCTCCATTGATCCCTCACTCGAGAACAAGACCCCGAGATACTTGAACTCCTTCACTTGGGGTAAGGACTCATTCCCTACTTGGAGTGGACAGTCCATCGGTTTCCTGCTGAGAACCATGGCCTCAGATTTGGAGGTGCTGATCCTCATCCCAGCCGCTTCACACTCGGTTGCGAACCGATCCAGTGAGTGCTGAAGGTCGCAGACCGATGAAGCCATCAGAACCACATCATCTGCAAAAAGCAGTGGTGCAATCCTTAGTCCACCGAACTGCAGACCCCCCCCCCCACGACTACGCCTCGAAATCCGATCCATGTATATTACAAACAGGATTGGTGACAAAGCGCAGCCCTGGCGGAGGCCAACCCTCACCGGAAATGGGTCCGACTTACTGCCGAGGACCCGGACACAGCTCTCGCTTTGGGAGTACAGAGATTGGATGGCCCTGAGTAGAGACCCCCTCACCCCATACTCCCGCAGCACCTCCCACAGTAACTCCCTGGGAACCCGGTCATACGCCTTCTCCAAGTCTACAAAACACATGTAGACCGGATAAGCGTACTCCCAGGCCCCCTCCAGGATCCTTGCGAGAGTAAAAAGCTGATCCGTCGTTCCACGACCAGGACGGAATCCGCATTGTTCCTCCTCAATCTGAGGTTCGACAATCGGCCTGACCCTCCTTTCGAGTACCTTGGAGTAAACTTTCCCGGGGAGGCTGAGTAGTGTGATGCCTCTGTAATTGGCACACACCCTCTGATCCCCCTTTTTGAAAAGGGGGACCACCACCCCGGTCTGCCACTCCTTCGGTACCGTTTCCGACTTCCACGCAACGTTGATGAGACGTGTCAACCATGACAGTCCCTCAACACCCAGAGCCTTCAGCATTTCCGGGCGGATCTCATCCACCCCCGGGGCTTTGCCACTGTGGAGTTGTTTGACGACCTCAGTGACCTCCCCCCGGGAGATTGGCGTTGATCCCCCGTCATACTCCAGCTCTGCCTCTAACATAGAGGGCGGAGTTGTCGGGTTCAGGAGTTCCTCAAAGTGTTCCTTCCAACGTCCCAACACTCCATCAGTTGAGGTCAACAACGTCCCATCCTTACTGTACACAGCTTGGATGGTTCCCTGCTTCCCCCTCCTGAGGTGTCGGACAGTTTTCCAGAACAACTTTGGTGCCGCCCGAAAGTCCTTCTCCATGTCTTCTCCGAACTTCTCCCACACCCGCTGCTTTGCCTCGGCCACGGATGAGGCTGCTGCCCTTCGGGCCTGTCGGTACCTTGCAACTGCTTCGGGAGTCCCCCGGGATAACAAATCCCTGAAGGCCTCCTTCTTCAGTCGGACGGCTTCCCTGACCACCGGTGTCCACCAGGAGGTTCGAGGGTTACCACCCCTTGAGGCACCTAAGACCTTGAGACCACAGCTCCCCACCGCGGCTTCGGCAATAGAGGCTTTGAACACCGACCACTCTGGTTCAATGTCCCCAACCTCCACAGGAATGCCCGAAAAGCTCCGCCGGAGGTGTGAGTTGAAGGCCTCCTGAACTTGGGCCTCCTCCAGACGTTCCCAGTTCACCCGAACTACACGTTTGGGCTTACCAGGTCTATCCAGAGGCTTCCCCCGCCACTCGACCCAACTCACCACCAGATGGTGATCAGTTGACAACTCCGCCCCTCTCTTTACCCGAGTGTCCAAAACATACGGCCTCAGGTCCGATGATACGATAACGAAATCGATCATGGACCTTCTGCCTAGGGTGCTCTGGTACCACGTACACTTATGAGCATCCTTATGTTCGAACATGGTGTTTGTTATGGCCAATCCATGACTAGCACAGAAGTCCAGTAACAAACCACCACTCCGGTTCAGATCAGGGGGGCCGTTCCTCCCAATCACGCCCCTCCAAGTGTCTCCATCATTGCCCACATGTGCGTTGAAGTCTCCCAGCAAGACTAAGGAGTCCCCTTCAGGAGCCCCATACAGGACTCTTTCCAGGGTCTCCAAGAAGGCCGAATACTCTGAACTGCTGTTGGGTGCATAAGCACACACAACAGTCAGAGTTTTCCCCCCCATAACCCGCAGGCGTAGGGAGGCGACCCTCTCGTCCACTGGGGTAAACTCCAACAACGAAGCACCTAACCGGGGACTTGTGAGTATCCCCACACCCGCCCGGCGCCTCACACCTTGAGCAACTCCGGAGAAGAATAGAGTCCAACCCCTATCCAGAAGTAAGGTTCCAGAGCCGACGCTGTGCGTAGAGGTGAGCCCAACCAGATCCAACTGGTACCGCTCCACCTCCCGCACAAGCTCCGGCTCCTTCCCCCCCAGAGAGGTGACGTTCCACGTCCCCAAAGCCAGCTTCTGCCGCCCGGGTCTGGTCCGTCGAGACCCTCCGCTTTCACTGCCACCCGTCTGGCAGCGCACCCGACCCCATCGATGTTTCCCGTAGGTGGTGGGCCCGCGGGACAGAGAAGCGGAGGTGTTGCCCACGTTGCCTTTTCGGGCTGGGCCCGGCCGGGCTCCGTGGCAAGCCCGGCCACCAGACGCTCGCCGACGAGTCCTCCTTCTGGGCCTGGCTCCAGAAGGGGACCCCGGGCTTCCTCCGGGCCGGGTATCCTCACTTCTTGTTTTTCCTTTCATGAGGTCTTTTGAACCAATCTTAGTCTGGCCCCTTGCCTGAGACCAATTTGCCATGGGAGACCCTACCAGGAACACAAGGTTCCAGACAACACAGCCCCCAGGTTCATCAGGGCACACAAACCTCTCTACCACGGTAAGGTGCTGGTTCTTCAGAGAGGTATAAATAAATTATAAAATTATATTTAATTATAAAATTAAAATACATTTATATTTTATATATAAAAATCGGTCTCATGTTACCACTCTGTAAGCCAAGAGTTGTTAATTTAGCAATGCCTTAGCTTGAAGAACAGGGACACAACTAATGACAATAGCATATGTTGGTATATTATTTAGATATTCACACCTTTATCAGAAGAACCAAACCAACATAAAATGTGCTCACAGACAGGCCAGTTCTGTCTAATTTACCACAATTATTTTTGACATGAGATCTTCATATCATCCTAGTTTTGTATTTAGTTTCTAGATTTGTAAACAAATCCAGAACCTTTGAAATATGTTATTGAAAAAAGACCAAGAATAATATAAACTGTACCATGTGTCCTTTTGTGTCCTTCTGTAGTCCATTTGTGGTTTGTCTTGTCTCACCCCGGCTGATATATCACAAAATCCACTGTTTAAATTGTTCCCTATATTGCCCCTATGCCCCTGTAAGGTGTCCTTGGGTGTTATGAAAGGCGGCCCCCCAACATAAATGTATTATTATTATTAAGAAGAACAACTTGGTGTGGTGTGGAGGGGATGTAGGAAGCAGGAGCAGGTGGGGAGAGATGGGGGTTCAAGGTTATTTGTTTTAAATGTGTCTTGAAGATAAGGACCAGCTGCACACAATAAAATACAGTATAACACAAAAGCAATAAGACACACGGTGACACATGGCACACCAACAATCAATCAGCCTCAGCTTTGGTATTCTTTCACAACCATGTTATGGGTTTATTAGACTGAGCAAACATAAACATATGTGGTGATCCCACGGGTTCTTGTTTGCAGACAGCGGCGATTGGAACATCCGTAGGCTGCACAAAAGTCCGGCATAGTCAGGTACTTCTGTAAACACAAAGCCAGCAAATTCCTGAATGCTATCATAATGCAAGATGTTTTTAACAAGCCAAACCACTTGGAATAAATCATGTGTAACTTAAGTTATGTTGAAAAGAAAGAGCAGTTCTGCCTCCCACTGGTGTAAAGTTGCTGGGTGAACTTTGTAATACTAGGTCTCACTCACATCCTCTTGTTATTAGCCAGCTAATAAATACAACCACATAGACAAAGAAAAGCTGCAATTTCAACATGTCCAATCATCCTGTATCATAGCCATGCTAATAATGTTTATAATAAACCAAACCGTTTGTAAATCAGTCAAGATTTCAGCGAGTTAAGAGTATTTTTGTGCAGATCACTCACCTTACAACAGCTACCATAACGCGAATCAGAGTAACTGTTGACTGTAGCAAGATGGCGGCCGGTCAGCTACGCTGGAAAATCTCCCATGAGCCATCTAGTGTTTATATATATCTATGGTTGTAACGGTTGTAACGGTTCTCAGACGCGGAGGGATACTTGTGAAAAGTAACTACAATTATACCCGGGATATACGCTCATTATATCACGACTAAGAAACATCAGATTGCTTGATTTGAATTGTCCGTTTTATAAACATGTACTAACTGTGCTTACCCCCCCCAAAAAAAGTTGTACAGCGAAGTGATGTACATGTTATGTTATAAAGCCGTGGAGGGCGGGAGTTTATAAACCAAAGAGTAACCGCCCTTACGGGACGCTGTAATAAGTAAAGCGAACGCACCCGCAAGGACACCTGGCCTCCTATTGGTTGAGGGATTTTGACAGGATTGTTGCACAAAAGTTTCGAGCGCGCACAGAATAATTCTGAGAGCAGAAAAAGTTTCGAGCGCACACAGAATAATTCTGAGCAGCAATATATCTGAGTGCAAGCGTAAAGGTTGAGCACAAGCAGAGCAAATCTAAGTGCAAGCAGGCACTATTTGAGTGCGAGGGCACTATTTGAGTGCGAGGACAGAGTTTGAGGGAAATAAATACATAATGTATGCTCTCAAATTTAAATACCACGCTTGAATAAAGATAGGGAATAACCCCCATACCAACACACTCTCACTCCCTAAGCGTCCAATAGCGACGTTTGGTCAGTGTCCGTGGCGTCCAATTGTGACGCTCCTAGGCTCCTTCAGCGTCATAAAGAGACGCAAATAGCTTTCAACTGATTGCAATGTATTCCCATCTGCGTCGGGATTTGACCCTCATGGAAGCACGGCATTCGTTTATGCCGGCTGCCCTTAAAGGCAATGTGAGCATCCATTCCCATTGGATAACGGAGAATTTTACACCCGGAAGTAAGTACTCCTCTTACTGTCGATTGATTTTACAGTGATATCTGCACTACTCATCGACTAAAAAACACCAGATTATCCTTGTTAATTACACAACATTGATTGGTTTAAATTGTGTACAATGCTTTTGTATTTTTCCCCTTCGATTCGGAGAAACAAATATGTTTTCTGAGTAAAGGATGGCAGAAGACACTACACTACCCAGAATCCCCAGCTATCATTTGGCCTACACCATGTGCTCTGACAAACCCCGTTTTTTTCACCATTCATTCCGATGGCTGGCGTCTATGTCACGTGATCTTCAAATGTCTCCCTGCAGAAAAAGAAAACATGGCCGAACTTCGTTTTATTCTAGTTGTAAAATGCCTATTTTAAAGTTAGTTTGGCCATTAAAATGCGTTTTGATGTCATTTGATGCGAGAAATATGAGTTGTTATTTCAGATTATGTGTGCAGTGGATGTACATGATCTTTAGTTTGCTAGTTATTACGAAGATTACTTCAGGAAATCGCGACGTTTTCATTGTTACCAAGGTGGTTGCTAGGGACGCTGCTATCGATATTATTTCTGGTGTGTTGTGTAACTGTTTAATGGTGTTATCTTTATTGCTACCCCCTTCCCCGTCAATGTATAGTGTTGGTCCACAGCCTAAACATATTAGTTTAACAAAATCCGCATCTAAAGATAGCCTACGTTATTTCCCCCCTGTGCAATTCCAGTCTCAAATCTCACAGCACACCGTCATTAACAAATACCGGAAACAGACCGAAATAATAATAATACCTTATTCCGAGTGTGCTTGCTTTTCTCTTTGAAAGTCATCACATAACGGCATTGTAATACACGGTTCGGCTGCATTACATATTACATATCTGCCGTAGTTCTGTATTTATAGAGCCCTGATGAGAAGACAAACATGAGGAACTGAAAACGTGACGTGGATCATAAATATATCAGCCATTAAACAACATCTTACATTTCTTTTCACACAATGCGTCTCCTTGCAGTATCAACACTAATTCGGCTCACTTTTATATTTGATCCAATTGGTAGATAGGCTGTATTTACACCATAAAGGTGCACAGTTGATATAAAGGGACACCTGGTGGTTAAAGCATGTTATTGAATTTCAATATTTTTATTATTAGATATTAATACGATCCCTATAAAGTATATTCATTACTCGTTATTCTCTACTAATTGTTAATGAAAGACTGTATGTAATGACTATTTTGCACATCCCTTTCAAGATTTCAAGATTTTCTAAGGTTTATTGACATATCATATAGGCCTACACAACTGTGGTGTAGTTCTGCACTGAATGAAAAACTTGGGTTGCAGGTTCCTCAATAGTGCATTACAAGACATCTATCAATATTTGTGCATACCTCCAGCAATGTTAACTATGTTGAAACTGATATTATACATAATGTATTATACTCTTATAGATGTATGTAGATATTTCATCTCCGGCCTTGTCAGGTATTGAACAATCAATAAATAAAGAACACAGAATTGTTGAATATAAAACACAGAATTTATGTGATTATACTAAATTATTTTCAAATAAACACAACTGTATATTTAACTGTTACACATGCTGATGTAACGCAAATGTTCCAACTTGGGATCAATAAAGTATATCTTATCTTAAGCTGATCGATGGCTACTGCCATATTTGCACAATGTGCCTCTGAACCTTGACAAGTGCATGTTTCAGGCTTATCAATTAATGTAATGTAATGTTATCACAAGGGTCACACACATAAGACCAGCTGTTAAATAAAGCTCTTCTGACCTTAGCTGGCATGTGGGTATATATAGTAATACTGCCCATAATGGGCACAAGCAATTTTCACCCATTTATTAATTATATGTTTTAAATGTGAGTGTTTCCTGTCCCCTAAACCTCCAGGGATGTACACAGTTTAATACTGGCAACTTCTTATTATGGGAAATACGAAAACGTCTTTTAAAACTACAACTCCCAGTAGAGACGTGCCATAGAGAACATGTTGCGAAACAGAATAGCCAGCATGTGTAGTTCTGGGGACGGGGTGGGGGAGGGGGGACGCGGTGGACCCGTTCAAATCCAGTTTTGGACAGTCTGCCGTGGTTCCATCCCATTTCAAGTGCTGTTCGAGAATCGGCTTAACCCTCGGAGCACACTCTCCAATCACAGAGCTTGAGGACTATCACGGGGTTTGTCAAACAGAGCACATGGTGTAGTCCAAACGATAGCTGGGGATTCTGGGTAGTGTAGTGTCTTCTGCCATCCTTTACTCCTGGGAATGGACGCTCACATTACCTTTAAGGGCAGCCGACATAAACGAATGCCGTGCTTCCATGAGCGTCAAATCCCGACGCAGATGGGAATACATTGCAATCAGTTGAAAGCTATTTGCGTCCCTTTATGACGCTGAAGGAGCCTAGGAGCGTCACAATTGGACGCCACGGACACTGACCAAACGTCGCTATTGGACGCTTAGGGAGTGAGAGTGTGTTGGTCAGGAAGCAAGGACTCGTGGCTGGATCTGGGACTCCAATTCCCAGACTCCTCGGGAGTGTGACGTCAGCGGCACAACGTGGTTGAACGCGGAAGTAGAAACATTTGTTTACATTGCAGGTAGAGGAAATCGAGTTTGTTCACGGGAATATATCGTGCAATTAAAGGCTTTAAGCGCTGATTTTACTTCGAGAAGGTAGGACAGGATGGCAGGTACTTTGGGAATGCAGGAGTCAGCTTGCTCCTGCCTTTTTTGGTGTTTAAATACCCACCGACCGAGAGACAGTGCGACTCTTAGCTGACACACAAGAGAAGGGTTGTTACCAGAGCTGGCGTAGAACTCGGGACTTCCTCTGGCCCAAAGGATATTCAAAGTTAATCCAGATGAGGACGGAAGGGACACCTGAATGTGTGTCGTGCGGGAGCTGTGGCTCGTTCCAGCGGCGTCTGAACCATGCTCTGAGCTAGCCTGTGTTTCGGGAATGAGGCATTTTTTACGGCTTCTTGCGTATGATGATTCGGTTCCGGAGTCGGAGATTGCAATAGACATTTGCAAGGACAGCACCGGCAGGCAAGCAGCAGCAACATGAAACACAGCAGCACGAACATGAACGCAGCAATAGCAAATGAACGCAGGCAAGCAGCAGCGACGTAGCTGCAGCAATAGCAGCAGCAAGCAATGCATGGAGAGAGATCTGGCAGGTTAAATAGAGCGGCATATTAAGGAGACTCTGTTTGGTTGGTTGTAGAGCGGCAAGGGGGCGTTATGTATGAATGCAGCATAAGTGCTCGAGTTGACTGCCTGAACTAGCTCGCAGGCTTCGCCCCATTT
Source organism: Pseudochaenichthys georgianus (assembly GCF_902827115.2). Classification (NCBI taxonomy): domain Eukaryota; kingdom Metazoa; phylum Chordata; class Actinopteri; order Perciformes; family Channichthyidae; genus Pseudochaenichthys; species Pseudochaenichthys georgianus. Next base: position 25,278,043 of record NC_047511.1, on the reverse strand, counting down.
AATAAAAGTAATTATACATTAGTTCACAATCCTACAACTAAAGGAACTGTAAGATACACTTTTTATGTATGCAAAACCTGTCATTTTGGAGAAACCATCTCGAGTGAGCTATAATTTGAAAGTACACCAGTTTTTGAATGATTTTAATAGTTTGTTTTACTTCGCATATTGACTGGCTAATGTGCCATTTTATTTGTGTTTTACAGCTGTATTTGTCTGCCTTTCATGTCTGTGTTGTATATGTACATGCTGCCCTTCTTGGCCAGGTCACTCTTGGAAAAGAGATTTTAATCTCAATGAGTTTTTTTACCTGTTAAATAAAGAATATATATAATAATGATACTGGGCACCGTACCACTAAATTAGACATAGGTTTCCAAACTAGACCTCGGCCAAATAACAACACGCAAAGGCTTTATATAGAAGAACCATGAATGTCTGTACAATGTCACGGCAATCCATCCAAATATTGCTGATGTATTTAAGTTTAGACCACAGTCTTGACTATTGCTGTTTTGCATTTTATGGGAAAAGTAAAACATTCAGGCTCTTCTTACGGGCTTCTTTATGGCATGTATTACATTATATTCTAACAGTGAACGTCACATGAATAGATAATCAAAAGCTCACTCATTATGACACCTTAAGGAAACTTACTGACACTCAAGCGGATCCCCTTGGAGAAAAGTCAGAGTCTTTTGCAGTCAAACCGGGGGAGAAATCCTGCTCGTTCCTTCAACCTTCCTTACAGAGCCCCTCCTCCAACACACGTGACCAGAAAGAGGCTGTACTCTGAACCCACCCCACCCCTACGTCGCATTCGTTTCTTGACTGGCGCTTCAGACGGTTGACTTGGTAAGCTGAATTGTCTGTCTTGTTTAAATTTATTTTGAGCATATCTCTATATGGTCTTATCCTAGTCATTTATACAGAGGCTTTCATCAGTGTGAAATTGCACATCAAAGGGCAGGCATCAAAAGCTAATTAGATTAGACAACAAAGGGCTCTGAGGGGGAGGGGTCAAAGAGACTATCTTATTCAATACATCAAAAAGACCTATACAACAGAGGGGGTGCCTGGGGCTAATATAATTGCGGGGCAATTACTCCACTCTCAGGGTCAGGGGTCAAATACCTTAGCTATCTTAATTGATACAATAAAAGGCCTGTACACAAAGGGGGTGTCTGGGGCTAATATAATTGAGGGGCAATTACTCCACTCTCAGGGTCAGGGGTCAAATACCTTAGCTATCTTAATTGATACAATAAAAGGCCTGTACACAAAGGGGGTGCCTGGGGCTAATATAATTGAACGGCAATTACTCCACTCTCAGGGTCAGGGGTCAAATACCTTAGCTATCTTAATTGATACAATAAAAGGCCTGTACACAAAGGGGGTGCCTGGGGCTAATATAATTGCGGGGCAATTACTCCACTCTCAGGGTCAGGGGTCAAATACCTTAGCTATCTTAATTGATACAATAAAATACCTATGCACAAAGGGGGTGCCTGGGGCTAGTCTAATTGGGGCAATTACTCCACTCTTGGGGTCAGGGGTCAAATACCTATAACTATCTTAATTGCTACAATAAAAGGCCTATACACAAAGGGGGTGCCTGGGGCTAGTCTAATTGGGGCAATTACTCCACTCTTGGGGTCAGGGGTCAAATACCTATAACTATCTTAATTGCTACAATAAAAGAATCACTCCGGGGGGTCTTTCACGCCAATCTGACATCAAAGGACTTAGCTCATTTGCATAAGTAGGGAGAGGTATGAGCTGTCACACCACCTGTCACTTTTTTGAGGAAAGGAACATCATTACTACTACTGATGGAGACACTTGGAGGGGCGTGATTGGGAGGAACGGCCCCCCTGATCTGAACCGGAGTGGTGGTTTGTTACTGGACTTCTGTGCTAGTCATGGATTGGCCATAACAAACACCATGTTCGAGCATAAGGATGCTCATAAGTGTACGTGGTATCAGAGCACCCTAGGCAGAAGGTCCATGATCGATTTCGTTATCGTATCATCGGACCTGAGGCCGTATGTTTTGGACACTCGGGTAAAGAGAGGGGCGGAGTTGTCAACTGATCACCATCTGGTGGTGAGTTGGGTCGAGTGGCGGGGGAAGCCTCTGGATAGACCTGGTAAGCCCAAACGTGTAGTTCGGGTGAACTGGGAACGTCTGGAGGAGGCCCAAGTTCAGGAGGCCTTCAACTCACAACTCCGGCGGAGCTTTTCGGGCATTCCTGTGGAGGTTGGGGACATTGAACCAGAGTGGTCGGTGTTCAAAGCCTCTATTGCCGAAGCCGCGGCGGGGAGCTGTGGTCTCAAGGTCCTAGGTGCCTCAAGGGGCGGTAACCCTCGAACCTCCTGGTGGACACCGGTGGTCAGGGAAGCCGTCCGACTGAAGAAGGAGGCCTTCAGGGATTTGTTATCCCAGGGGACTCCCGAGGCAGTTGCAAGGTACCGACGGGCCCGAAGGGCAGCAGCCTCATCCGTGGCCGAGGCAAAGCAGCGGGTGTGGGAGAAATTCGGAGAAGACATGGAGAAGGACTTTCGGGCGGCACCAAAGTTGTTCTGGAAAACTGTCCGACACCTCAGGAGGGGGAAGCAGGGGACCATCCAAGCTGTGTACAGTAAGGATGGGAAGTTGTTGACCTCAACTGATGGAGTGTTGGGGCGTTGGAAGGAACACTTTGAGGAACTCCTGAACCCGACAACTCCGCCCTCTATGTTAGAGGCAGAGCTGGAGTATGACGGGGGATCAACACCAATCTCCCGGGGGGAGGTCACTGAGGTCGTCAAACAACTCCACAGTGGCAAAGCCCCGGGGGTGGATGAGATCCGCCCGGAAATGCTGAAGGCTCTGGGTGTTGAGGGACTGTCATGGTTGACACGTCTCATCAACGTTGCGTGGAAGTCGGAAACAGTACCGAAGGAGTGGCAGACCGGGGTGGTGGTTCCCCTTTTTAAAAAGGGGGATCAGAGGGTGTGTGCCAATTACAGAGGCATCACACTACTCAGCCTCCCCGGGAAAGTTTACTCCAAGGTACTCGAAAGGAGGGTCAGGCCGATTGTCGAACCTCAGATTGAGGAGGAACAATGCGGATTCCGTCCTGGTCGTGGAACGACGGATCAGCTTTTTACTCTCGCAAGGATCCTGGAGGGGGCCTGGGAGTACGCTTATCCGGTCTACATGTGTTTTGTAGACTTGGAGAAGGCGTATGACTGGGTTCCCAGGGAGTTACTGTGGGAGGTGCTGCGGGAGTATGGGGTGAGGGGGTCTCTACTCAGGGCCATCCAATCTCTGTACTCCCAAAGCGAGAGCTGTGTCCAGGTCCTCGGCAGTAAGTCGGACCCATTTCCGGTGAGGGTTGGCCTCCGCCAGGGCTACGCTTTGTCACCAATCCTGTTTGTAATATACATGGATCGGATTTCGAGGCGTAGTCGTGGGGGAGGGGGTCTGGAGTTCGGTGGACTAAGGATTGCACCACTGCTTTTTGCAGATGATGTGGTTCTAATGGCTTCATCGGTCTGCGACCTTCAGCACTCACTGGATCGGTTCGCAACCGAGTGTGAAGCGGCTGGGATGAGGATCAGCACCTCCAAATCTGAGGCCATGGTTCTCAGCAGGAAACCGATGGACTGTCCACTCCAAGTAGGGAATGAGTCCTTACCCCAAGTGAAGGAGTTCAAGTATCTCGGGGTCTTGTTCTTGAGTGAGGGAACAATGGAGCGTGAGATGGGCCGGAGAATCGGAGCAGCGGGAGCGGTACTGCAGTCGCTTTACCACACCGTTGTGACGAAAAGGGAGCTGAGCCAGAAGGCAAAGCTCTCTGTCTACCGGGCCATTTTTGTTCCTACCCTCACCTATGGTCATGAAGGATGGGTCATGACCGAAAGAACGAGATCGCGGATACAAGCGGCCGAGATGGGTTTCCTCCGCCGGGTGGCTGGTGTCTCCCTTAGAGATAAGGTGAGAAGTTCGGTCATCAGGGAGGGACTCGGAGTTGAGCCGCTCCTCCTTCGCGTCGAAAGAAGCCAGTTGAGGTGGTTCGGGCACCTAGTTAGGATGCCACCTGGGTGCCTCCCTAGGGAGGTGTTCCAGGCACGTCCAGCTGGGAAGAGACCAAGGGGTAGACCTAGGACCAGGTGGAGGGATTATATCTCTTCGCTGGCCTGGGAGCGCCTTGGGATCTCCCAGTCAGAGCTGGTTGATGTCGCCAGGGAAAAGAAAGTTTGGGGCTCTCTGCTGGAACTGCTACCCCCGCGACCCGACCACGGATAAGCGGGAGAAGATGGATGGATGGATATACCCCCAAAGCTTTTTTCTTATTTAAAAGAAGACCTTAATCTAAAGTATTATTTAATGTTTAAATAAAGGTTAATTCGTTTTTCTGTTTTGCACCTCCTCCTATTAATATCTTTGTTCATCCTGCACTAAACTGTTTTATTGTAGAGATCACTTATAGTATCTTCTTGATACTTTCCCCCTATGAAAGTATGTACTCTTAATATTTTTATCATCAAATATAACACATAAAAACAATAATTCAATAACGTGCTTTAACCACTAGGCGGTGCACACAAGGTACACACAGCCATAATAACTTTGTATTATTAGTGTAGGACACTTATGTATGTACAACATCTGAAGATGTGTAGTTTTATTCATGTTTTCACATAATTTTACAGCATATTGCTATATTATTTCAGACTCAGTGTGACGAAGTTAACTTCGTCACTATGGACTGACGGCTTCAGGCCGGGTAATATGGCACTTTATTAGCGTGATTGCACAGGATATGTTGTCTGTGGCTGATGATTGTGTGCACCTGGTGTCCTGTGTTGTCTCCTTCCCCCTCACCTGTGTCTTGTTGTGATGATTGGAGTGTGGGTATTTAGGCTCTGTTGCCCTGTCTGTTGAGAGGGCTGGGTGTGTGTGTGAGATCCTTGTGGCTGCAGGATGTGGACAAGGAGAACAGCAGGATTGAGGCTGTGAACATTGTGCCCATGTTTTTAATAAATGCCCACGTCGGGTTATATTTTTGGACGTTCTGCCTCTGCCTCCTTGCTTGGTCGGGCCTTAGTGTCCTGTCGGTGTTCCGGCCGACGCCAGCTCCCCGTGTCCTGTCGGCGTTCCGGCCGACTCCAGCTCCCTGTGTCCTGTCGGCGTACCGACCGACACAAGTTCCCTCTCGAGTCACCTCTCAAGTCCCCTCTCGAGTTCCCTCTCGAGTCTCCTCTCGAGTTCCCTCTCGAGTTCCCTCTCGAGTCAACTCTCGAGTTTCCTCTCGAGTTCCCTTTCAAGTCACCTCTCGAGTTCCCTTTCAAGTCACCTCTCGAGTCCCCTCTCAAGTCACCTCTCGAGTCCCCTCTCAAGTTATCTCTCAAGTTCCCTCTCAAGTTCCCTCTCGAGTCACCTCTCGAGTCTCCTCTCGAGTTCCCTCTTGAGTCCCCTCTCAAGTTCCTTCTCAGGTCCCCTCTCGAGTCTCTTCTCGAGTGCCCTCTCAAGTCACCTCTCAAGTCTCCTCTCAAGTTCCCTCTCAAGTCTCCTCTCGAGTCACCTCTCAAGTCTCCTCTCGAGTCCCCTCTCAAGTTCCTTCTCAGGTCCTCTCTCGAGTCTCCTCTCATGTTCCCTCTCAAGTTCCCTCTGGAGTCCTCTTTCGAGTCATCTCTCGAGTTCCCTCTCAAGTTACAGCTCAAGTCTCCTCTCGAGTTCCCTCTCGAGTCTCCTCTCGAGTTCCCTCTCAAGTCCCTACCCAATGTCCTGGTCCGTTGGAGGTTCCGCTGGGGGTCCTGCCAACTCCATGTCCTGTCCCGTTGGGGGTCCCGCCGACTTCTCTTCTGCCGGGGGTCTTGCTAACCCTATGTCCTGTGCCGTTGGAGGTTCCGCTGGTGGTCCTGCCAACTCCATGTCCTGTTTCGTTGGGGGTCCCGCCGACTACTCTTCTGCCGGGGGTCCTGCCAACCCTATGTCCTGTGCCGTTGGAGGTTCAGCCGACACCTGTTTCGTCGGGGATCCTGCCAACCCCATGTCATGTTTCGTTGGAGGTTCCGCAGACTACTCTTCTGCCGGGGGTCCTGTCAACCCTATGTCCTGTGCCGTTGGGGGTACAGCCGACACCTGTTTCGTCGGGGGTCCTGCCAACTCCATGTCCTGTGCCGTTGGGGGTCCCGCCGACTTCTCTTCTGCCGGGGGTCCTGCCAACCCTATGTCCTGTGCCGTTGGAGGTTCCGCCGACTACTCTTCTGCCGGGGGTCCTGCCAACCCTATGTCCTGTGCCGTTGGAGGTCCAGTCGACACCTGTCTCGCCGGGGGTCCTGCCAACTCCATGTCCTGTGTCGTTCCGCTGAGGGTCCTGCCAACTCCATGTCCTGTGTCGTTGGGGGTTCAGGTGAGGGTCCTGCCAACTCCACGTCCAGTCTCGTTGGGGGTTCCGCTGAGTGTCCTGCCAACTCCATGTCCTGTTTCGTTGGGGGTTCCACCGGATTTCCTGCCAACACCTGATCATGTCCTGTTGGGGGTTCCGCCAACACCTGCTCCGCCGGGTTTCCTGCCAACACCATATCCTGTCCTGTTGGGGGTCCTGTTGGGGGTCCCGTCGACACCTGCTCCGCTGGGTTTCCTGCCAACACCATATCCTGTCCTGTTGGGGGTCCCGCCGACACGTGCTCCGCCGGGTTTCCTGCCAACACCATGTCCTGTTCTGTTTGGAGTCCCGTCGACACCAGCCCTTGCTCCGTCGGGGGTCCCACTGACACCAGCCCATGTTCCGTCCAGGGTCCCGTCTACGCCTGACCCGCCAGGGGTTCCACCAGCTCCTGCTCTCGATCCCAGTGCTCTGGCGATCCAGCTGACAATGGAGGGGTCCTATCGCGGCCTACGCCGTCTTCCTGCCCGTCCTCCGGAGCTGTCCCGTCACCGCCTTCTTGCCCGTCCTTGTGCCCGGCCTCCTGAGTTCCCCGAGTGCCGCGGCCTTCGCCCTCGAGCCCGGCCCCCCAAGTGCCGCGGCCTTCGCCCTCGAGCCCGGCCCCCTGACTTTCCCGGCCGTGGCCCTCGTCCTCGGGCCCGGCCCCCTGTGTTCCCCAGCCACGGCCTTCGCCCTCGGGCCCGGACCCCTGACTCTTCCAGCCACTGCCTTCGCCCTCATGCCCGGCCCCCTGAGTTCGCCCGCTGTGGCCTTCGCCCCTTTTTGAACTCTGCCTTGCCTCCGGGCCGTCCGCCCGAGACCCCCACCATGAACTCTGCCTTGCCCCCGGGCCGTCTGCCTGAGACCCCCGCCATGAACTCTGCATTGCCCCCGGGCCGTCCGCCCGAGTCCCCCTTCTCGGCTTCTGCTGTTACCCTGGGCCGTCCGCCCGGGTCCCCCTTCTCGGCTTCTGCTTTGCCCCGGGATGTCCGTCCGTCTGAGCCGGGAGATATAGCCTGGTTTCATTCCATTTCAAAGAGCTGTTTGACGCTCGGCGTAACCTTGGCACACAGCCACTCCAACATCCAATCACAGAGCTTGAGGACTAATCACGGGGTTTGTCAAGAAAAGCAGAGAGAATGCTTACTTCCGGGTGTAAAATGCTTACTTCCGGGTGTAAAATTAAAACTACTATGAGCTGCTCCGACCCTTGGTCCTGACTGACTCCAAAAGTCCAACATTATACAATCAAACAAATAAATAAACACAAGGATAATTGTGTCTTATTGTTGTGTAAATAACAGTGTAGAAAATAATACAAAATTAGAAGGAAAAAACTATGAAACAATACAAATTTGAGTATTTTGAGCCCCTACTCTCCCCTTAACTGACGGCAACAAAAGTCCGACATTATGCAATTAAAATAAAGAAGTAAAAACAATAAGTGTGGCTTGATATTGAGTAAGAAAAAGGTTGATAAACGCTGTGAGAATGGGTAGGCGGAGAGCATTTCTCCGCAATCCCAACTCGTCTATTACCAACGTTCAGGGAGCTCTATGCAAGTCAATGGGACTCCCTGATTGATAGTAGTTAATTTATGTTAAAGGGGCCCCCCACTGCGTTTGATAGTGACGCCAAGGGATCCTGACATAACGTCACTATAGTATGACTTGGGAGTGAGAATGTGTTGAGGAAATATGTCAAAGGTGCATAATGTAATTACCTATTAGAGATGTATTGCTTTCCGATAATTTACTCAAATATATTTTTGGGGGAGTTCAGCATTAGTCCAAGTTGTGGGTAAATGGCTTTCTTGATTCAACAATTACCATGTTAAATTTTTTCTAAAAATTCTGATGAATGAGTTCCACACTCAAACTAAAACTCCTAGGTCAACCTGAAAAGTTATCCGAGAGGCGGGTTTAGTGTGTGAGTGTGTGTAAGTGTCTGAAGGTTAGTGGTCCTGACCTTCGCTCCTGGGTGGGCTGCAGTGGCTGTGTGCTTGTCTTGGATAATCTCTGGACCCTTCTGTTACTGAAACAACAAGCAAGCAGTGTCCAAGGAGGAGAGAGGAGTCACAAAGGGAGCACCCTCAAAGGCAGCATCTCTCTCTTTTTCTTTTTCCTGCTCACACACACACACGCACACAGGAACACACACACACACACACACACACACACACACACACACACACACACACACACACACACACACACACACACACACACACACACACACGCACACACACACACACACACACACACACACACACACACACACACACACACACACACACACACACACAATCTCCTCCTACAGAGACTATCCTCGGAACCCTGACCACCCACATAAGAAATGGTAACACAGTGCAATGAAAACGATGCTTTTCCTTTGACCCATTTCTTGATAAATCTCTCATCTGCTAGAGGCGTTAGACGTGTTGAAGCCAGTTTGACTTGATACACGTGCTAAAATATGATCCCATTCATGGTAAAACCATTTATTCTGCAAGGGAAGAAGAGAAGCTCTCCCACATTGATGCTCTCTAATGGAATACAACTATAGCCTGACCTACACCCTGTGATTATGAAAGTAGTAATAATCACTTAACGACTCTGAGGGCCTCATTTGATGTTAGAAACACTTTGAAAATGATATCATAAATGTGTTTGCTTCACTGAATTGCAGATCACCCCAGGGGAGGAAAGTCCCTGCTGATGAGCAACCGGTGGAAAACAACTTTCTGCTGCAGGTGACACGCTGCTCAGACTGCGGCTTTTAAGGAGATGCAACTACAGCAGTGGTTCTCAAACTTTTTCTGTCATTCCCCACTTTGAACAGGTGGGCCTTTTCAAGCCCCACCTGTTCCTCATCGCTCCAATAAAATGGTAGGCCAAGCTTAAAATTGTCAAATGTATCGTTCTATAACAGGGGTCTCCAACTTTTTTTAGGATGAGGGTTACAAAATAATATTTAAAAACATTAAAACAAATTATATTTTTCTTTATATATTTTTTTTAAATATGTTTTTAGTAATATTTGTCAATAGTTTTACCAAAAATAACTTGATTAAATTGTATTTAAAATAACATTTCCAAAGAAATAAATCCTTTGAATCTGCCTATTCAGTTTCTGTTTGAATGTGAAGGGTTAAATGAAAGAAGCTCCTCTCTGCGAGTCTGTGAAGACAGGAGCTGATTGGACGTCCAGCTATGAATTCACAGAGGGCCAGCTATAGTAACTGAACGAGAGTAATGTCAAATGACAGTACAATTGACCAATCATATCTTCCCTCTAAATGGGTGGGCTTTATTATCGCGGACTTTATGACAAGTTCCGCCCGCTGTGAAACGTTTCTTGTTTCCATAGCAACAACAACTGTCAACAGCGTAAACTTGCCTTCAAAATAAAAGCATGCCAAATTACACTTAAGACATACAACTGCAACGAAAGTAACAAACACAATGCGATATCCTTTTCAATTTCAAAGAACACAAATTGGGTTATCTACAGGTGTTGTTTTGTGTGGTAGAGGGTCGCTTTTCATTGATACGTTTTGCACCCCGGGCGGTCCGTTGTTTTGATATTCCACCAGTGTATAAATAATAATTTTTTTTTTTTTAATACTTTTTTTTTTTTTCGCGACCCACCTATCACATGTCTGCGCCCCACCAGTGGGGCGCGCCCCACACTTTGAGAAACGCTGAACTACAGGAACATTAAAGGTAACACACCTCCTGGAAAATCCCGGTGGTGGAGATTGTTTTCAGAACAATTTAAACTAATAAATTAGACAGATTAAAAA